>NW_026437280.1:0-271 GCF_001194135.2 Octopus bimaculoides
TATACACACATTTATATATGTATGCTTAGGCACAAATATAATACACACACTCTCTCACATACACGCACATATACACACAGACATACAGATGCACATCCATATATAACACACATGCACATAAATATATATACACATATATATATATGCAGGTAGGAGCAATACAGGATTATGGAGGTTATTTTTAGAAGCACACATGCTTCAAAGCATGTGTACACGTGATCGTCAGTATGTGTGTGTGTGTATATATATATATATATATATATATATATAT
>NW_026437281.1:0-212 GCF_001194135.2 Octopus bimaculoides
ATTCCCTTCCGGTCATTTCAATATGTGACCGCGTGTGTATCGTTGGCGATATTCTTTCTCTTTTATCGTAGGCAAACATTAGACACTTCTTAAGCATAAACCTAAGACGGCAAATTTTGCATTGGATCACACTCCGTAATCGTCTGAAAAGTCTGTCATAATCCAAACGAAAGTCCTAACCCTTGCACCGAATCAACTCCGGTATACTCCTT
>NW_026437283.1:0-374 GCF_001194135.2 Octopus bimaculoides
TTTCCTAAAGGGCTTGAGGTTTATAATGTGCTGGAGTTTTGGGAGGAATTGGGATTTTGAAGAGAGATGGGGTTTTGAAGAAGATGGGGCAAACATTTCAACATTGATTGATTGATGGAAACATTTAACATGGCGATAAAGGTAGAGTTAGCGAAGATGTTACATCTAAAATTTTAAATATTTTCAGGTTCGAATATATTGTAATTCTTAATTATACCGTCTTTTGACGAGTATAACGAACCCTCGCGTATAAGGAAGCCCCTAATTTGCGGTGCTTAAAATTTGGGGAAAAAAACACATTTTGGAAGAAATTATAATACTATTTATGTATAAGAAACGCCCATATTTTTAAATCTAATTTTTGACAAAAAAGG
>NW_026437284.1:0-347 GCF_001194135.2 Octopus bimaculoides
TCATCACCACCATCATCATCACCACCACCACCATCATCATCATCATCATCGTTCGTCGTCGTCATCATCGTCATCGCCATCAACAGCAGCAGCAGCAGCAGCAGAAGCAGCAACAGTAGCCACTGACGGAAAGAACGATACCTATCCAAACGGACCCCTTTTGATTGATGGTGGACGATGGTATGACGTGGGGTGGGGGGGCCCAGTCAGTCGTCTGCTCTGTGGTTCTTTCACTCGAGCATAAAATTCATTTCAATTACTATTCTTTTTTTTCTCGTTATATTCTGGTTGTCTTCGGTTGCGATGGTCGCAGCAGAGGCGGCTTAGGGTTTGAATGCTAACCATTC
>NW_026437285.1:0-197 GCF_001194135.2 Octopus bimaculoides
TATATATATATACATATACATACGCACATATGTATATATATACACATAGACATATATATATGTGTGTGTATACAGGCAAATTTGTATGCAGTTGAGTAATGAAATAAAACAGACAACCACAATCTATTGAATTATTTATTGATATATATATATACATACATATTATAGTATATATATACATATATATATATATATAT
>NW_026437287.1:0-240 GCF_001194135.2 Octopus bimaculoides
CGTGAGATTGTGAGTTCGAATCCTGGACTTTATTAGACATCACTGCAATCTTCCTATGTTCCCAGCTATTTCATCTAGAACCAGGACCATGTACTGCAATCACTTTGGATTCAAGGTTCCATGGGTATTTAATACCTTTCTAAAACATCTAAAGGATCGTCATAGAGGAGGGGTAGATGTTTTCAATAAAGAACTTGACATCCTTTGTCGAACTGTCTCTTTAGCCAAAAGCGAACCATA
>NW_026437288.1:0-200 GCF_001194135.2 Octopus bimaculoides
ACGAAATCACAACTGCATATGCACAAGTGTAAACCTAGGCCCTATATGTAGATGTCTGTTACAATACAGACATCTACATAAAAAACCCTTTTAGATCTCAGCATATATATGCAGACAACTTTTAAAGAAACTGCTGGGTGTATAAAAGTCAAAATCGGGCGAAAATACATGCATAATAGAATTCTATATGTCGAATCGTC
>NW_026437289.1:0-343 GCF_001194135.2 Octopus bimaculoides
ACAGAGTTTGGCAAGCTCCAAGGGCTGAGATTTCGAATCATGCTTCAAAGGAACTCTACATAGTAAGGAACGAATTCTTCTCTTGCACGTTTCTTTCCTTTCGCAAAAATTCGCTTTTTTATGCCTATTTTATACGCAACAATGATCATAGAATCTTTGGAAGAGCTGATTAAAATAGGGTAATGAAGAGAAACCTCCTAAAATCAAAATGAAAACAAAAGAAAAACAAAATGGAAAGTAAAATAACTTCAATGGGAAATTTGATGATGTGAAAAATAATGAGATAATTAAAAACAAACAATAGCAACGATTTAACTAAAACAAACGATAGAAAAAACAAAAA
>NW_026437290.1:0-367 GCF_001194135.2 Octopus bimaculoides
TATATATATATATATATTATTTACAGTTATTCGACTATCTCTTTCGCATACGTATATCAACAGTTTAGATCTTAATCATAAAAAAATATGAAACCATTTTCCTATGGTAATTTAGTTAATTTTCTCAAGCTCCTGTTTCAGTTTGTAAGATAGAAATTTAAATGTAATAAAATGTTTTAAAAGAAATTTGAAGTGCATACGTGATAACTGTAAACCTATGTTTGCGCCACCTTGTATATGTATGTATATATATACACACACACACATACATATAGTGTACATAAGTACAGCGTGTGTTTGTGGTAAGAAGCTTGCTTCCTAACCACAGGGTTCTGGGTTCAGTCCCACTGCATGGCACCTCCCCCCC
>NW_026437291.1:0-218 GCF_001194135.2 Octopus bimaculoides
TATGTATGTATGTATATACATATTTAATTAGAGGATATGTTAACATCGTGAAAGGATGGTCGCATTCAAGGAAAAACTGGTTCAATACCTAGTATCGATGGGGAATGAAATTTCCTTAAAACAATAGGTATATATTAAGCATGTAGTTTATATCAAGTTAAAAGAAGAAAAAAAATGGAGATAAAGAAGTTAACAATTATTTATTATTAACAAATTGG
>NW_026437292.1:0-293 GCF_001194135.2 Octopus bimaculoides
GTTCCGGGTTCAGTCCCACTGCGTGGTACCTTGGGCAAGCGTCTTCTACTCTAGCCTCAGGCCGACCAAAGCTTTGTGAATAGATTTGGTAGACGGAAACTAGAAGAAGCCCTCTGTGTGTGTGTGTGTGTGTGTGTGTTTGTGTATATGTTTGTGTGTCTGTGTTTGTACCCCCACTATCGCTTGACAACCGATGTTGGTGTGTTTACATCCCCATAACATAGCAGTTCGGCAAAAGAGACTCAGTAGAATAAGTACTAGGCTTACAAAGAATAAGTCCTGGGGTCGATTCG
>NW_026437293.1:0-900 GCF_001194135.2 Octopus bimaculoides
CTCGCGATCGTAAGCTCGACGCTCTAACCACTGAGCCATGTGCCTTCACAATGCTTACCATATTTGCAGGTATGTGACACACTTTTGCATAAGATACAACTGTATTTTACAAGCATTGTCATCATTTATCATCCACTTTTCCATGGGTCAGATGGAATTATTGAGATAGGTGCAAGTGTAAGGTGTGGGTGTGTGGTAAGAAGCTTGCTTCCCAACCCCATGGTTCTGGGTTCACTTCCACTACGTGGCACCTTCGGCAAGTGTATATATATAGTAAATATAGACTTGGGCTAACAAAAGCCTTATGAGTGGATTTGGTAGATGGAGACTGAAAGAAGCCCATTGTGTGTGCACATGTGTGTGTGTGCGTCTTTGTTAGTCCCCCTCCACTGCTTGACGATCGGTGTTGGTGTGTTTACATCCCTGTAACTTAGCAGTTCAGTAAAAGATACTGATAGAATAAGGACCAGGCTTTAAAGAAAAAATGTGCACACACACACACACACACACACACACACTAGTCTTATTTTTCACTGACCTTTCCTCTTTCCACCTCCTTTGTTGTCATGACGATGATCCTAGATTTGTCTTGCCAAACCATGCGCCAAAAATCTGCAACTGTTGTCGGCAAAGGTCCCTGGGTCGCCATGTATTTTTTCTTTGGTTCCACACCATCTTCGTCTGTCATCTGGAAATAGATGAAAAGACTAAAGCATGAAAGAGAGAGCGATGGAGAGAGGGGAAGGAAGAAAGAGAAGGGGGAATGGTAAGGTTGAAAGGGAGGAAAGGAAACAGACAGAACACTGATGAATGAGAAGAGATGAGAGCTGATATGATGATAGATGACTGATGCAGGATGGTAGATGACTAATGCATGATGGTAGAGGACTGGTGCAGGAT
>NW_026437294.1:0-296 GCF_001194135.2 Octopus bimaculoides
TAATAATAATAATAATAATGATGATGATGATGATAATAATAATAATAACAGCAATAATAATATTAATGATAATATATATATATAATGAAAATAATAATTAAGGTGGCTAGATGTAATTTAAAACCAAAAGGAAATATTTCAACGTGACTAAAAAGTGACCTACATTGCTAGAAATAATAGTCAGAGACTCTTTATGCACAGAAAGCACATGTTCTGTTTAAGTGACAAGGGAGAGAAGTGGAGAGGCTCTGACGGACTCCTATTTCTAGCAAAGCTGGTGCTCCCTGCACTTTTGG
>NW_026437295.1:0-389 GCF_001194135.2 Octopus bimaculoides
TATATATATATATATATATATATGCAGGCACATATATACATGTGTGTGTGTGTACTTTGATGTATGTTTGTTAACACAGGTGATGTTAAAATATTTTTCGTCATTTTCTTCTATATTAAAGGTATATAATACTAGACATTGAATATCTTCAATATACAGCTACACATGAATACTTAGAGATCTAAAAAAGAGGACAGAAATTCCCATTGACAAATCACTATTAAGACTATGTAGTTACTTTTGTCACTAATGTAGGCAGCCGAGACATGTCTCCTTGAAGTAGTGCTTAGCATAGCTACATGGTTTACAATATCATGGCTGATCTTGCAGTTTCCTCATGTTCATGTCTGTTCCAAATGTGTGTGTGTGTGTGTGTGTGTGTGTGTGTG
>NW_026437296.1:0-305 GCF_001194135.2 Octopus bimaculoides
CAACAAGAACAACAACAACAAAAATAGAATTCATCATGGTCTAGATGAGTCCCTCTCACAAGATATAAGGACCTGGCTATTAGTGGTTGGTTTCTTCTTTAGGATTTCGTGTAATTGACCATCTGCGAGCTCTTGTCACGTATGCTCAATGGGCCATGGCCGTGTTAAGGTCGGCTGATTCTGTAAAGAAATTTGTTTATCAATACTCATAATATATTTCGAATAAATGCTGTGATATTGATCGCTTAATCAATCCTTCGTTATCTATCTATCTATCTATCTATCTATCTATCTATCTATCTATC
>NW_026437297.1:0-315 GCF_001194135.2 Octopus bimaculoides
GGACAACCTGAATATACACATATTTGTAGACATATACGTACACACACATACATAAGTACACATAAATACATTTGCACACAAACACATATACATGCATACACATATATATATACACACACACACACACTATATGCGATACATATATGTACATACCAAATGCGCTATGGATGTGCACATACCATATGCGACATATATAATCTATAAATATATATTACATGTGATATACAAATGCATTATATATAATATACATATTCATTATATACAATATACATATTCATTATATACAATACATATAATATATATATATATATATAT
>NW_026437298.1:0-331 GCF_001194135.2 Octopus bimaculoides
GACTAAAGGCGGTGCTACAGCATGGCCACAGTCAAATGACTGAAACAAGTTAAAGAGTAAAAGAGTATATGTGAATGTTTACATATATATGCATGTGAATGTTTATATATGTATGTATATGAATGTTTATATATATTCATAGGAATGTCTCTATATATATATATGTATTTGAATGTTTATATATATATGCATGTATATGAATATTTATACATATGTATGTATGTGAATGTTTGTATATATATGTATGTATGTGAATGTTTAAATATATATGTATATATATGTATTTGAATGTTTGTATATATATATATATATATATATATATATATATATA
>NW_026437299.1:0-1316 GCF_001194135.2 Octopus bimaculoides
CTCTGCGTTCGCCACCTTATCCCGTCTGGCTCTGCAGCCCTCGCTATTTGTTTAACTGTCCTGTTTTAGTTACCAGCATTGACCCTCCGCAAAACCCCAAATTTAATTTTGGTGTGCGGGAGAAACTGTTTTTCTCGAAGGCACATATTGTCGTGAATTGCTCGAAATGTGGAGTTGATACACAGCCGACAACTGATGAAAGGTCGTTCTTTGTGTTACTTGTCTTGTTTTCCATTTGTTTCTCTCGGTGTTCGCAAAAAATGTTAGTCTTGGTATTTCATGCTGTTTTTTCATATTTCGGATTTCATGTTTTCGTATTTCATGCTGTTTACGTTTTGTGACTTCCTGTACTCATATATGCATATATATATTATTTTATTAAAAGAGTTCCAACTCTGTCTGTTTTTTTATGTTTTATTTATATTCTTGTAAAATTAATGTGGGATATAGAATATGGAATATATAATATATAATATAAAAATGGATGGTACAATGAAATGAAGTATTGAATGTCTTATTGAATATATGAAATATTGAGTGTTCAATATAAAGGATTAAATATATAAAGGCGAATACGTATTTTCAATACCTTGTGGTATTTCATCATGGCCGGTATCTGACAGACTGTAACAGATACATATATATGTCAGTATGTACATATATGTATGTATAAATGCCTATATATATTTTATATTATTATTACTATTATTATTATTATTATTATTATTATTATTATTATTATTGTTATTATTATTATTATTATTATATATTTAAAACTTCCTTAAGTAGATCCGTAATGAGGTCACCAAACTCACCTCTAATTATGGAGAGCTCGATTATCGACTTCACTTCACAGAGGCCGACATAAAACACCGCCTTACCTCACTTCTCTCTCTCTCCCTTTCTCTCTCTCTCCCTTTCTCTCTCTCTCCCTTTCTCTCTCTCTCCCTTTCTCTCTCTCTCCCTTTCTCTCTCTCTCCCTTTCTCTCTCTCTCCCTTTCTCTCTCTCTCCCTTTCTCTCTCTCTCCCTTTCTCTCTCTCCCTTTCTCTCTCTCTCCCTTTCTCTCTCTCTATCTTTCTTTCTCTATCTCTCTTTCTTTCTCTCTCGCCTGTTATGGAGGACGTTAAATGACGGAGCAGCTTAACTTTTGCCCACAAAATATTTCACAGCATGGCTTATTAAC
Organism: Octopus bimaculoides; assembly: GCF_001194135.2. NCBI lineage: Eukaryota > Metazoa > Mollusca > Cephalopoda > Octopoda > Octopodidae > Octopus > Octopus bimaculoides. Next base: position 1,185 of record NW_026437299.1, read on the forward strand.
GATACGATATTAATTAATAATTGGATCCCTCTATCTATCGATCGATTCGATCGATTTCGCTATTTATTTATCTGATTGCTTGATCTATCTTTCGGTCTATCTATTTATCTCTCTGTCTTTCTCTCCCCCCTC
>NW_026437300.1:0-437 GCF_001194135.2 Octopus bimaculoides
CATATATATACACATATATATATATATACATACACATATATATATATATAATACATATAAAGATATATATATATCTATATATATAAAAATGAGAATGTGTGTCTGTCTGTCTGTCTGTCTGTCTGTCTGTCTGTCTGTCTGTCTGTGTGAATCCCTAAAACTCGAGAACTACGCAACCAATTTCATTCAAATTTTACACATGCCTTACTTAGGGTTCCAGTTGAGTTTTAGTCAAAAAAAATTATTAACTTCTTGCGGAGTTCGAGCCCACGGCAACATAATATCTCCTCCACTATTTAAGTATTACGTGTCAAAAGTGAAACAAAAACACTCATGTCAAATACTTTCACTTTAAAAATAAAACTATTCTACTAACTGAAACATTCAAATTTCGATACTGTAATGACAGATACTTTCAGAGAGAGAGAGAGAAAGAG
>NW_026437301.1:0-485 GCF_001194135.2 Octopus bimaculoides
GAGGTTCCGGAGAATAACATTAGCGCAAGAAAGGGAATCATACCCAAGAGAACAAAAATGATCAAATACGACATAACTCTGCACACAATTTAAGCATTCAGATATATCAATAACTAAATACAAATCTAAAGATATTCTTTATATCATTTATCACCGGTTATTTTGAAAAAGTTTATGAATTTGAAAATTATATAACCTTTATTTGAAGATTACATACGCTTTATTCAACGCTTCTCATATGAACGCGCCTTACTCAAATATAATATTTGGAACGTGAAAAAGAAGAAAACAATTTGTCTAATCATACACAAGCAGAATGGTATTAAAATAAGATTTAGAAGTATAATGTTTTTTTTCTTAACTTCCGGTACCTGTGGGTCAATCATGACCACAGATACCGCCCCCGTGCTATGTGGGTTAACAGGTTAGCATTATAATGTCCTGTTCCTCTTAACACATTTTACAAGAATTATGTCGGTCACAAG
>NW_026437302.1:0-231 GCF_001194135.2 Octopus bimaculoides
ATTATTGTCAAGTTATACACTTATATATTCTGCTTTAAGATCTAATAATAGACTATATTGTAGTGTACTGTATTACCAGTTATAATTAACTCTTCATTATAATCAATCTATACTAAGTTGTGCCTAGATTTAAATAGCAAATTCCCAGCCGCTACCTATAACTTTAATATTTAATATTTCCATATGGCCTGCCTTCATATCTAATATTATATACCATTATTATTATTACTA
>NW_026437303.1:0-330 GCF_001194135.2 Octopus bimaculoides
AAAAAAAAGGGGTTTTGTTTTACAAACGTTTAAAATTATATCTACACCTATTACTTTTTACTTCCAAAATGGCTACCACATATAATTCTGCCACATGAAAAAATACTGCTATGACCAATAAACGCAACACAAAATTAACACACAACTAAGTGCACAAGAGGAAGAGGAAACTTTACATGTTAGTGAACATTGCATAAAAAAATGTGTTAAATACTCACATAAGTTATTGTGAAGATGGCGACTCTAACAGCAACAATGATAATAGTAGCGATTCTCACATCAAATCAAATACTGTGGCCATCTTCCTTCAATATCTTTTTTTTTTTTTTT
>NW_026437304.1:0-304 GCF_001194135.2 Octopus bimaculoides
TGACGTGATTCATTTGAAAAAACCGTTAGAGATTTGGACGCTACCAGATAATAGGATGGACAACACATACATACAAATATATATCCATATATACACACAGTTATATACACATATATGTTTTTTATTCATCAATTAACCCCATTATTTTAAATAAAGCACTTTGGTTTGCTCACAAGAAGGCGGGTATGCCTAGAGAGGAATTTAAAGTTATTAAAGCAGCAAGAAACTCTATAATTAAGTTCAATAAAAAAAATTATGGATACGTAAGGACACCCCAGAAGGATTTGATGTCCCTATGGGAAGT
>NW_026437305.1:0-229 GCF_001194135.2 Octopus bimaculoides
ATCCTCCACCATTACCATTAACCATCCATCCATCCATCATCATCATCATCCTCATCATCCTCATCATCCTCATTATCATCAACATTGTTGCCGTCGTCATCATCATCAGCAGCAGCATCGTCGTCGTTATCATCGTCATCGTCATCATCATCATCATCCTCCTCCTCATCATCATCATCATCATCAACATTGTTGCCGTCGTCATCATCATCATCATCATCATCATTAT
>NW_026437306.1:0-283 GCF_001194135.2 Octopus bimaculoides
TATATATATATATATATATATAACATGGAAGGCAGACGTTAAATTTGATGATGAGATATATAAATGTACATGTACATATGTAACACACACACTGTCATTTCAATCTGAATCCTAATGGCATCAGTATTGACAGCACAATACAAAATTGAATAATGAAATTATTAAATGCAGATTTACAGGAAGGATATAATTTTGCTACTTTAATTTTCACCAGGTGGATAGCATAATAATTCACAGGAATATCATTCAGCCAAAGGATTCTTCAGAAAAACACACACACACA
>NW_026437307.1:0-237 GCF_001194135.2 Octopus bimaculoides
AAAAAAAAAAAAAAAATTTATTCCATTTTATACAATCTTCAGTATTTTGCTTGTTTGTTTGTTTGGCGAAAGAATTGAACCGAAAATACGTATCAACAGTTATTCCTAATTAAAATCATGGTTATTGCGGGACATTTTGCACTTGTCCAATTTAAGTGGACACATATAGGAAATATATTTTCCTGCAAGGAAACTTGTAAATTAGGCGATAATTATGAACGGTTCTTAATCGAAGAA
>NW_026437308.1:0-228 GCF_001194135.2 Octopus bimaculoides
CTAGTAACCTCTACGCACCACCATTGAATATTTTCGTATTAGAGTTATTAAAATACGTTCACAAAAGATAAGACAATAACTTCTTGGGAGCAATAAATTATTCATGAGTTAGTATTTGTGTTTGTGTGTGTTGTGTGTATGCGTATATATATGTATTTGTATATATATTGAACGTATGTGTGCATGTATATATGTATATGTATGCTTAATATACATACGCACATACAT
>NW_026437309.1:0-2478 GCF_001194135.2 Octopus bimaculoides
AAAAGGTATAAAGATTGTGTGAAGGAAAACCTGAAGAAACTAGATATGAAGAAAAGTGATTGGGAAAATGATGCTCTAGATTGGAATAAGTGGAGGGGTGCTGTTAGGACTGGTTGCAATGCCTGGGAGGAAAAGATGATTTAGTGCTCTGAACTTAAAAGGGCCTGTTGTAAAGGAACAATTGGAACTGTAATCGATAGTGAATATTGGATATGTATTATTTCTGACTGTGTTCTGTATATATACATAAATATATGCGTGTGTGTGTGTGTGTGTGTGTGTGAATGTATATACATTAAATGCATATATATATATATATATATATATATATATATATATATATATATATATATATATATACATCTATATGTATATTTATGTATATATACACATACATGTGTATATACATATATCTTTATCTTCACTCACACACACATACATACTTACACACACACACTTACACACACACACACACACACACCATACACACACATACATACATACACACGGACAACCCACGAACTCATCTCCTCCGTCCTCACTCCTATTTCTCATACAATCACGTACAATCGTTGTCACAAGTCTGAACTTTAACCCAGCATTACGTCATCTTCTCGCTAGATGTCGTTCTATAAATTCGACATACTCTTCATATACAAAGGCATCCTTTGATGGCAGACGATGGCTTCTTTTTAACTTAATTCTCCATTTTTTATAATATTTATATATGCTCCGCTTCTTTCTTCTTTTTCGTTTATAATTAAAATCATGATTATTATTATTATTATTATTATTAGTAGTAGTAGTAGTAGTAGTAGTAGTAGTAGTAGTAGTAGTAGTAGTGAGTGAGAGAGCAGTGCATGACGTCAAAGTGACTCTGGAGTACAGATATACGAAGCCCAATATACCCATCATGACCACCCATCTGATAAGGGTACGCCAGGCACATGCATCACAACCATATGTCCGCGACATGGTGATCTCATATCAAGATAAACTGCACATGACCTTGCAGGTGGGGCCCAGTTAGAATTTTCTTCAGGTCGAGTAGCCCTGAATGAAGGTTGTTTAAGGATGATGAACGAACCACCCATGTTTCCAGAGGTGAATTATTCAAATCCCAAAGAATTCCTCTCAACACATGGCTATGATGCTCCCCCACCACTTCTGATTATGATCAGAGATGCACATATCGTCAGCCACTAAGGCACATGCTCAACTGGTTAAGGTCAAACAACCGACAAGCACATTTGTGGTATTGAGCAGAATATTTGCTGTAGCCCATCTGTTATACCAAGACAAGACATGTACATGTTAACACTTCCAATTAGTTCAGATCAGAAGCCATGAGAGTCACTGTCTGGTACTGTATCAGAGAGAGAGAGAGAGAGAGAGAGAGATAGAGAGAGAACTGAAATCTCATAATTGCTTTATGTAAGCACATATACACAACATATATCTGTGTGTGTGTGTGTGTATGTGTGTGTGTGTGTGTGTGTATACATATGTATACACTATTGAAAAGGTTGCAAGACGGAAAGAAAATTTTAGAAAAATAAAGAAAGAATTAAGTGGTTCAATCCCACAGTATGGCACCTTGGGAAACACACACACACACACACACACACACACACACACACACACACACACACACACACACACACGATGGCTTTCTTCCAGCTTCTGTCTGACAAATCCACTCAAAGACTTTGATCGGCCCGAAGTTATGGCAGAAGACATTTGGCCAAGGCACAACGCACTGGGTTAGGAAGCAAATTTCTTGCCATTTAGTCACATATTGCGTACACACACACACACACACACACACACACACAAACGCGCGCGCGTATATATACATGTGATATAGCTTAAAATAAGGTTGAATCATTGGAGAACGTGGTACAGAGATATAGGCTGAAAATATAATCCATTGTAGACAAATGGAGAAAAGCACACACGAAACAGTACATGGCACGGACTACCGATAACGGTATATCGTTTCACTTTGAAGGTTATCTCTATGTAATTTAGGAACTGTAAATGCGAATTAAGTGCCACTTGTGAAAAAGATAACAGCAAATGTAGATTCTGCAAGACTTTGTAAGCCAGCCAGATATTGAAAGATAATGTCCAAAACATACTGCCGCCGCTGCTGTCTTATCGGATCTCGACATGTGTGCGAAATTGCCAAAAATGAGCTGGAATGGAATTCGAAATATAATGATTGCAAGACCGTAGTTTCGATCGCCAGGTATGGCGTTGCGTTGATGTGTATTCTTAAAGAAAAAACACATCGTTTCACATTGCTTCTGCGGCGGCCACTTCAACACCTGTATAGACAATGGAGATTTGTTGCGGGGAGTGAACTAATGTATAGCAGAAACGTTTGATCATCATAAACATATCAACTGGGCGGATTTATCATTAGGAGATCCAACCTAATCTTCTATCTTTGACAGGAGAGTTCACAACCATATA
>NW_026437310.1:0-602 GCF_001194135.2 Octopus bimaculoides
ATATGTCTGTATGCATATGAAGGAGTGTGTGTGTGTGTGCATGTGCGTGTGTGTAGACAGTCACACATGACAGGTGATGCCCGTAATCTGCCACATCATATTTTGGTTTGGTCCATTTCACAGGCACTGCCCCATGACGAGAAAGTTCAAGTCGAAGGGAATTCCACCCTTTAGCACAGCTCCAGTCAGACGGTCACCTATTCACCCTACAAACTGGGGGCCCTACTGTTTTAGGTACATTTAGGGAGTTGCTGAAAATTAGCAGTTTAGTAGGAAGGTAAAGGATAGCGAAGAGGAGATGAGGGCGAAGGTAAGTTGGAATGTAAGAATGTAAAGAGATAAATAGGTAGTTAGATAGGCAGCTATATATATATATATATATATATATATGTGTGTGTGTGAGTAAAAATAAATACAAAAAAAAGGGGTTTTGTATGATCGTGTATAGAGGAATATATTATTTTATTTAAAAGAGTTCCAACTCTGTCTGTTTTTTATTTATATTCTTGTAAAATTTATGTGGGATATAGAATATGGAATATTCTGATTTCTGGAGAATATGTACTATTGTAGAGGATATAGAGACCAGAAATCAGCGCCTG
>NW_026437311.1:0-326 GCF_001194135.2 Octopus bimaculoides
ATATATATATATATATATATATATATATATATATATACAGATACATTCATGCGGGTATGTATGTATGTGTGCCTGACTGAGAAATAGAAAGTGCGTGTGTATGTACGTGTGTGCTTGCCACTGAGTTAATGGTGTGTTTGTGCATACATGCAGCTGCATTTATAAATACATGTTTATTCTACGTTTCAACAAAATCATCAATTTATATACATCCTCGTCCATGCAATCACACGTGCTGGTGTATATACATAGTTATGTACATAAATATTATATGTGTTCACGGACAGGGGTGTGTTTGTGTGTGTATATATATATATATATATATA
>NW_026437312.1:0-298 GCF_001194135.2 Octopus bimaculoides
GGTTAGGGTTAGGGTTAGGGTTAGGGTTAGGGTTAGGGTTAGGGTTATGCATATATATAAATATATATATACATATATATAAGTATATACAAATATATGTATATATATATATAAAATTAATATATATATACTTATATATAAATATATATATACATATATATAAGTATATACAAATATATATGGATAAATATATATAAATAATATATATGTATGTATTTAAGAATATATATAAATGTTATATATATAAATATCTATCTATCTATCTATCTATCTATATATACATACATACATATATATA
>NW_026437313.1:0-245 GCF_001194135.2 Octopus bimaculoides
GAATGAAGACAGCTGTATAAAGAAGTGCCAATCACTGAAAGTGGATGGTACCCGTGGCAGAGGGGAGATCAAGTGGTAAGGACCGGTCTCAGGATGTTTGGCCTCATGAAGGAAATGACAATGAACCAAGGTCTCTGGTAATATGAGGTTCTTGAGAAGACCCAGCCATGTCAGTGAAACTGAGTTCTAGAAATACTGTGTGTCCCACCCACACTTAACAAGAAAACTTCTCACACGCTCTACCA
>NW_026437314.1:0-264 GCF_001194135.2 Octopus bimaculoides
TCGCCCATGCATACCAGCCTCCCCTCTCCACGCCATCAGTGTTATCCAAGAGAAAAGCAAAGGGGCCCATACAGCTTAGCACCTGTGACGTCGCAACTCATTTCTACAGGTGAGTGAACTGGAGCAACGTGAAATAAAGTGTCTTGGTCAAGAACACAACACGCATCCCGGTCCAGGATTCGAACTTACAATCTCACAATCGTAAGCCCAACGGCAGCCAAAATTGCAAAGATAATCTGGAACTCGACTGAGGAAAGAAAACTC
>NW_026437315.1:0-222 GCF_001194135.2 Octopus bimaculoides
TGTCTACCTACCTACCTATTTATCTAAGAACCTGTCTACCTACCTATCTAAGAACCTGTCTACCTACCTACCTACCTACCTACCTATCTAAGAACCTGTCTACCTACCTAAGAACCTGTCTACCTACCTACCTACCTACCTACTTATCTATCTAAGAACCCGTCTATCTATCTGTGTATCTCTCTGTCTGTCTCTTGGACTCTCTCTCTGTCTCTGTCTGTC
>NW_026437316.1:0-438 GCF_001194135.2 Octopus bimaculoides
CCAGAATTTGGTAGGATAAAAACCAAAAACAAAATCAAGAGATTTGGTGGGGAGTACATATATTTTTTTCTGGTACTTAATTTTCAACAAAATGGATAAGGTTAACATGGAATTCTCACAGAAGGACATCCCCTTACACAGCAAAGAAATGTACTCTTGTTTTTTGCAAACATCCTCAAAATGACTTTCTAAAAAAGTTGATTGCAGACTACGAACCTGTTTCAAATAGCGTTGGCTACACAGTCATTAGATTGTGGCCATGCTGGGGTACCACCTTGAAAATTTTTAGTTGAACGTATCGACCCCAGAATTTGTTTCCTTTTTACTTGTTGCCGTAATTAGACTGCGACCATGCTGGGGCACCACCTTGAAGAATTTTTAGACGACTGTAAGGGACCTGGAATCTTTTTAAAGTCAAGTCAAAACAACGTCTGTGAT
>NW_026437316.1:1046-4832 GCF_001194135.2 Octopus bimaculoides
AAAAACTAACTTGATTATCTCGATTTATACTGTTTTATTTTCTTCCAGTGATGCCGTTGAAAAATTATATATAAAAAAAGAAATCTATAAGATCCTACATCTTTACATTAACCTATTCATTTTGGTCATTCAGGGTGGTCAGGTGATTTTTTTTGCTATTCCCCATTATTGTTGGTTTCATTTTCATTGATATTTTACCTAATATGGCTGTAAAATAAAAGACCGCCTTAAGTTTTTGAAAATAATTTATGAATTTGTTTTCTATTAATATGTTTCGATTTAAAAAAAAAAATATTTTTAAATGTTTGTCTTTAATCTTTTGATGTACTACAGTTTGTTATTACTTTTATTTTTGTATTGTTTTTTTTAAAGGAAGTCATTTTATCTGATGTTGCTTACCATATCATTTCCACTTTTGCAAAAATTTCACAGATGACAGTGGTTTAGAACCTATTACTGTTGCTGGTGCTGTCCTGTGACTTTTCCTTCTAGTTTTGCTAATTGTTCTTTCAGATTGTCTATATCCACCAATTTTTAAGTATCTCTGCCAAATATTAGTTATTTTAGCAGCTGTCTACTACCATAAGTACCTGACCATAAATAGGTGGATGTATAAAAAAATGTTTAAAAGTTGAAACAAACAAATAAATAAGCTCAAGGATCATAACTAATAACAATACATCTTAATTGCAATCCAAAATACCCTCTTCTTTCACAAAATGATTAGGGCCATTGCATCTGCAGGCGTAACTATAGTAAAAGTAAAGTTGTATGCTCAAAAATTGCTATCAGATAGTTTAAAGTTTAGAGAGATCAATGAAATACAAAATTTCTTCTCAAATTATGTCTTTTGAAGTGATTCTGGCACCTTTTCATTCCAATTCAAGTGAAATATAATTTTGAAGAAAAGAAATTTTATGGAAACCAAATCCTTAATCTGTAATCCTTGATTTGCTATTTCACTCAAACTCTCAATTAAACTTTGATTAACTTTGGCAGCAGGGCTACTTATTTGCCAAACACATAAGAGTAACAGGTATTCATAAAGTGCCTGTCTTAATATAACTGTAGCAGGATTAAATGAAGTGATTCTACATTGCTGTTATCAGTTCCAGCTGCCTTTTATTTTTGGAACTATTTTCATTTGCTTCGATTCAGATTTTATGTTATATTCTCAGAGTGTCTAAGAATCCAAGGAAAATTCAACTATCTGGAGCTCAGAAGAGAAAAATTTCTTAAGAAAAAAGTGAAAAAAATACTGCTGTATTAGCAAAGACATGCCTTACAGAATTTTTCTTTGCTTTGAAAAAAGAAAACTCAAGAATGAGTACCAGATGTCCATTTTGAGGAACCAGTCATACTCCTAAGTACATCTACAGAAAACAAGAAGAATGTATTACCTCAAAATATTGAAGATGATGAACCATCATCTCCTACTGTCATGGATAGTAAAACGGCATAATGGGATCCAGACCCAGCCATGTGGTTTTCTGCCAGAGAAAAGTATTTATCCATGTTCTTTCAAACAAAATCAGCCATACGTCAAAATAAAAATGACTCCAGCTCCTATCCAGAATCTCGATGCCATTATCAATCAGGGGAAGATAAACTGGTTGGGCACGACTGTTATTTTAAAAATTCATGAAAATGGTGAATAGCTTTTAAAAAAATGGTTCCCATACACCTCATCAAAGGGTGCAGTTTATTGCTTTTAGGGAAGCTTTTGTTAAGCCAACATGACAAGTTTTCCAACAAGGAAGGCTTTAACGATTGGAAAAAAGCAGAGGAGAAAATGAAAACACATGAATAAAGTCAAGGCCCCAGAGATTCTGTGTTGTAGTTCAACCCTTTGAGTAGGGGATCTTCTCATGTTAACAAGGAGTTGGAAAAACAAGTCTAAGAAAAGAAGAAATACTGGACTGAAGTACTGCACTAAGCTGTGGCTCTGACAATATTTCTAGTTGAGAGAGGTCTGGCATTTAGAGGTAGTGAAGAGATTATAGGCTCTAAACACAATGGGAATTTTCCAGGAATTATGGAACTTATAGCACAATTTGATCCATTTCTAATGGGCTACTTGAAAAAATTTGGCAGTCTTGGAAGTGGCAAGCAGTCATACTTGTCACCTACCATCTACGAAGAAATTCTTCTCTTGATGGCAAAATATGTCAAGAATTATATTGTTGCAGAACTTAAATCTGCCAAGTATTTCTCTGTTTCTGTAGATTCAACACCAGACCAGGCTCATGTTGACCAGCTAACAGTTATTGTGCATTATGTTATTCCTGGCAAGTCAATAGAAAGGTTTTTAACTTTCCTGCAAGCTGGTTCCCACAAAGCAGAAGTACTGGTTGCATCTCTCTTAGAATTCCTAAAAAAAGAGGGTATACATTTTGAAGATTGTAGGGGACAGTCCTATGACAATGCCAGTAAAATGTCCAGTCATTATACAGGAATGCAAGCCAGATTCAAATAAAAGAATCCAGCTGCAGTTTTCATTCTCTGTGCTGCTCATTCATTGAATCTTGTTGGATAAGTTGCTGCCTCTTGCTGTGTTGAAGCTGTTAGTTTTTTTGGTTTCATACAAAGGTTATACACCATTTTTTCTGTGTCAATGCACAGATGGACAAATTTAATGAAATTGTTGAAAGGCAATAAAAAGCACTAACTTTGAAGTCCCTGTCAGAAACATGTTGGTCACCAAGAGCTGATGCTACTGAAGACCTCGTTGATGGATACAGTTGCATCCAAAATGCCCTCAGAGATATTGAAGGCGATCTAGAACAAGCACCTGAAGCAAGATATGAAGCTCAGACATAGGCAGACAAAATGGATTGTCTTGAAACTGCTCTGATAGCTAAGATCTGGCATGTAATTCTTGTATGGTTTAATAGTACAAATAAAGTTTTTCAAGGAGTTGAAGTTAATTTGAATAAAGGGATTAATCTTATTGATTGTTTGGAAAGCTTTCTGAAATCGCTTAAAGATAGGTATGAAGAATTAGTGCTGGATGCCAGGAACATGTGTGGAAACACAGAGTATAAAGCAACAATAGGTAGACCAAGGAAGAGAAATAAACATGATGTAAATCCAGCATCAGCCTCTGAAGAAGTTGTCCTTTCTGCAAGAGAAAAATTCAGATACAGAACATTCAATGTCATTTTAGTTCAGTTGTCTGTTGCCTTACAAAAAAGCAATCAGTGCATGACAAATTTAAAGTCATAGCAGAATTATGTAGTTTACCTGATTCAGAAATAAGATCTGAAGCTGTGACACTCATCACTGCTTTCCCTTGTGATCTTAATGAGGTGTTCAAAGAAAAAATTGTACAGTTTGCAGTTTTTTGTAAGCTCCGGTCATGTTTTACCCCATCTCAGCAGGCACTTTTAATCCTTAAGGAAGGGCTTGCTGAAACCTTTCCTTATGCTGATGTAGCTCTTAGAATATTTTTGAACATAATGGTCACAAATTGTTCAGGAGAGAGGTCATTCAGTAAATTGGGTCTGATAAAGAATTACCTGAGGACCACGATGACCCATGAAAGATTAAGTGAACTGTGCCTGTTGGATGTAGAGAGCAGTGTCCTAAAGACAATACAGTTTGAAGAATTCATTAAAGATTTTTTAAATGTCAAATGCAGAAAGAAAGACTTTTTGTAGATATTGAAGTAGTACATAGCAGTAAGTTGGTAAAACTTGCCGTAATTAGTTAGATGACAAAATTTTGCATGAATAGATGCGTTTAAACTTCCTCTGCTAACTTGTCAAATTCAATTACAGGCAATAT
>NW_026437316.1:7251-13447 GCF_001194135.2 Octopus bimaculoides
GAGTGATAGATAGATAGATAGATAGATAGAGTAATAAAGAAGATAAAAGAAATGAAGGTATGGGATATACAGACATATCATTGTCATTTAACATCTGTTTTCGGAACTGGCATGAGTTGTATGGTTTGAAAAGAACTGGAAAGTCAGAAGACTGCACCAAGCTCTGTGGTTTACTTTGGCATGGTTTCTATGGCTGAGTGCTCTTCGTAATGCTAACCACATTACAGAGTATACTGGATGCTTTTCACATGATACCAACAGCAGTGAAGTCACCAAGTAACTTGCAAGACAAGAGCCTTCATCTGAAGTTGGGGAGTAATACTGAGGGACAGAAAAAAGGAGTCATACATTAGAGGGGAAAACATGGCTACCTCAGGTGGTGAGAGTGTGGAGAGAGAGAGAGGCAAGAAAAAAGATGAAGTTGTGAAGGGAGGGGTGAGGTGAGTGAACGAGAAGTGGGAATTGGAGAGGGTGAGTGGGTTCATGAGATTGCAAAAGGTGAGATAGGAATGGAAGCCGGGAATGTAATGAGTGGGTACAGACAGAGGGTATTAGGAGGATATGTTGTGGGTAAGAGATTCAACATGGATATATTGTGGGCAGGTAAGTAAATGAGAAGAAGCTGGTGGGGGAGGTATACAGCAGGTGGAGAGAAGGGGATGCTGGAAAGATGAGTTGTGGGGAAGGTTTGTTTAGGTATAGATTGTGTGTAGAGGGCGGGCATGGACATAAAGGACATATCTTTATGGCCTATCTACTACCTCTAAGGATCCCCCTGGACATTTGAGGAAGTCTATTTCTTGTACCTTTATACCTGCACATCTGCTACACACAAAGACAATACATGGATGAAGAGAAGGAAAGAAATTAGTGGGAAATATGTATAGGGAGAGGGAAATGTTAATTTTTATCATTGTTTTTGTACTGCATGAGTCATGCTGTGGGCCACGAGAGAATGAGACAACAATTGCTGGAAATAAACAGGAATAATAATTACATTTTGCAGCTAATTTGAATTTATGAGGTGAAAAGATAAAAAAAGATATACAAAAGCATGTAAAGGTAGATTCAACAATTTATTGCTATATATAATCAGGGCCTATCTTTATCAAACTTCTATAAAATGTAAACTCAGCTTACCTCAGAAATTTTCACTGTATTTGATATTGTTACTTATTTACAAAAATTGCATACACACATTCATTAAGAAGGCATTTCCCTAAGAAAATACTGCCATGTTTTTTGTATTTTCAGTTTTTTTCTTTAACCTTATGGTGTTGTTTTGGCCTTTGAAAATTTTATGCTATACTACAGATGATCAAACAAAAATATATTTCTGTGTGATATATTGATAATGATATATTTGACTCAAACCATTTTAATGTCAGTTTATTCTGATCTTTTTGCAATTTTATTAGAGGTTTTTCAGAAGTGAAGTACAATATAGATCTTCACCAAAACACCAGCAATGGACAAAACACTTTGATGCCATTTTAAATCATCTCATATGGATATAGAGGCAATAAACCAGCTACCTCAGGTGACTACTAATTATCAATTGTGTGAGTCACTTGGTGAAATTCAAAGGGCTATCAAATGATTAGCCAATGGTAAAGTTCATGGATTTTATGCAATTCCTGCTGAGAGCTATAAACATGGAGGATAGAAAATACAGGAAAAACTACTACCCTGTTTACCAAAATATGGGAGTACATAGTAATTTCACAAGAATTATTCCGAGAGACATAGGAGTCTTTATGAGACAAAGAATAATAGTCTCAAACCATTTAGATAAAGAACTTAATAACATTAAAAAATCCCACTTCAAAAAACACTCTTAGAGATTGAAAAGAAACTCAGACTCTTCAATAAAATAGAAAAGGAAGTAAGGGCAATGAATCCTTTCTGCAAATTTGTGAAATAATTTGCCTCAGGTGTAACTAGAAAGGACTAATGCCTGGGGAAATGACTCCTTGCAAAGCTAAAAATTTCAGGTCTATCTCACTGACCTTACATATCAGTAAAGTTATAGAATGCAGGAATGCATTGTCAGAAGGAATGTGATCACATTCTGAGAAGAAAATGGTTTACTCACTGACATGCAGCATAGCTGTCATTGAGGAGGGAGCTTGCCTTATAGAGTTATTACTGCATGTCTGTGTACTGAAATAGCAACTCATTTATTTAAATGTGGATGTGATATATCTCAACTTTGCCAAAGTTTTTAATAAAGTTGATCACAGAAAGATATGTTACAAACTGCATGAGCTTGAGATAGTTGATAAACTAGGGGAGTGAATGCATGACTTTAAAAATAGGAGTCAGGTAGTTGCAGTAAATGGTACTCTCTCTGAGTGGACATCAGTGCTTGGGGCAACCCAATGCTGTTACACAGAGAAGAGTGCCTGAGTGCAAAAGATGAGTTGATATAAAGTTAAGCATTAGACCCAGGAGGGGGTTGCTTATACCAACCCCTAAACTAAACATTGTTACACAGTAAGAAAAATCCAATCTCTCCATCTGGAGTAAGGACCCAAATACAGTAACAGCTTAAGGTTCAAGGGTTCATGACTTTTCAGTGCCTTACCAAAAAAAAACAAAAAAACTCAGAACTACAAAGCATAGATGAGGATGTATTAAAAAAACAGTTAAATGTTAATCTAAGATAATAGATGAACCTACATCATGGTAAAAAAATGCAAATAAAAACAGTATTGTCCAACTCTTGCATTCACTAAAATTATACACAGAGAGATCATGAAAATAAATAAACTAACAAGCACACCAATGGTGGTACCCCAGCATGGCCGCAACCTCTACCTGAAACAAATGGAAGTAAGTATGTACATGTGTATGTATTTGCATGTATGTGATTGTAAAACATTGAACAATTAATGCATTTCAAGAAGTTGTGTATAAAGACATTCCTACACCCTATATAAGTGATTCCCGTTATATATATATTAACACGGGGACCATTTATAGGGCAGAGCAGTGTCTAAAATAGATTCCTAAAAGAAATACAAAAATATAGAAAATTATGTTCAGATATGTATAAGCATATTGTTTTACCCATTGTACATACAAAGATGAGGACCATTTATAGAGTAAAGTGTTATCTAAAATATAAGTCTAGAAACAATTATCAAAAGCATATTCATCGAAATACACATTGGCTTGAAAGACAAATTAATCCATAGCATATTTTTGGAAGAACAAATTTATCAAAATATCAAAATGCTTATTGGACACTATGTAACAGACAGTTTGTTTGGTGGTCAGAAAACTCTTCTGTATTACTCTTATGCCAAAGAATACAACCACACAATTTCATTTCTTTGTATGTTAGACTATACAAAGACAGACAACTTGAATTATCTTCAAATTTTTGCATATTATCATCATATAAATGAGTTGCTTATCTTTGAGATTCTTATTTAAAAAAAAACAACCTGGAAATGAAAAAGAAAATATTTCATAAGTTTAATATTTTAAAATAAGCAAGGTGCAGACATGATTGTGTGGTTAAGAAATTTATTTCACAACCACATGGTTCAGTCCCACTGTATGACACCATGGGCAGGTGTCTTCTACTATAGTCTCAGACCATGAGTGGATTTGGTAAACAGTGAGAAGCCAGTCATTATATATGTGTGATGCATGCTTATGTCTCCTTGTTTTGACATTCTGTGATTGTTGTAAATAAAGATTATTTACTTCCAATATTCCACAAAAACACATTAGGCCCTGGGGAAATATGAGCTTGCTTGGAAATAGGTGAGGGTTGGTGACATGAAGAGCATTTTGTTGTAAAAAAAACTAGTAAACACCATCTTACCCATGTAAACATGGAAAAGTAGATGTTAAAATGATGATGTGCATGTATGACATACAAGCAATAGCACAAGAGCAATAATACTGTAGACGAGGGAAGGATAAAAGAAAGAGAGATGATGTGTGGGTGGGTACCAAATCAACACACAAAGCTTTTGATCAGCCTCAGGTCATAGCAGAAAACACTTTGCCCAAGATACCACTTACTGGGACTTAACCAGGAAACGTGCTCAAGAAGCAAACTTCAACACCCCACAGCCATGGCTGGCAGACAATTTCTGCGACCACATCACCCCTAACATCTGGCTACCTAACTCCCCAGACTTCAACCCCCTTGATTTTTATGTGTGGGGTGCAGTTGAGCACAAGACAGACAAAACACCTTGTAACATCAAAGATAAACTGAAGGTAAGGATTATAGAAGCATTCACCAACTTAAAAAGGAGACCGTCCAGAAGAGTTGCAGAAAGTTCTGAAGTCATCTGAAGGCTGTGATTGAAACCACTGGCGATTTTACTAAATAAATTTACTGTTTAGTACTTCAATATATTTTCATGTAATTTTGGGCCCACGGATCATCAATATCCTTCCAAAATTCCTGAGAGGGCAGTGGCATCAAACTGCCTCATTGACCAAATATCACATATCAGAAGAGGTTTCAAATACTGGCGTAGCACAGTCAACGGTGGTGCCTTCAGAATGACCACAGCTTTGAAGCTGAAACATTTCAAAAGATTTAAAGCTTTATATCTGTTAAAAAGAGATGTCAATGTTATTTTCATTTTTGCATAATTTAGACAGTTTATTCACCGCACCCTGTATATGTATATGCATATATATTATATCCCCTATAAACAATGTCAAATTAAACAAATTCTATAATAACAGTCTAAATAATAACAATAGCTACGAAAGAAATATCACAAACAATAAACATAACCGTATTTTAAATAAATGCACATGTAAAGACAAATCCAAATGTAGGCTTAATAATAATTGCAACCTAGATAACGTAATTTATAAATGTACAGTAACCTTTGATAATAATAATAAGAAATAATATATTGGATTCACAGCGAACGAAATTATAAGAAGAATTTCCCAGCGTTATCAGTCCTTCAAAAATCCCAAATTAATAAATTCAACAGGTCTAAGTAAATACGTATAGGAGTTGAAATCTAATAAAATAGAATACACCCTTAATTGGAATATCATTTGTAGAGCGAAGTCATATAGAATAGATAAAAAAAATGTGCTTATTATGCACAACAGAGTTTATGAAAATATTCCATTCGAGAGAGGTATTACTGAAAAGTAATGAAGAGAGAGGAATGAAATGCCGACATAAGAATAACTTGACGTATAATAAAATGAAAAATACATAAAATTATAACCCAGTATGTTATCTCTTAAACAATTATGAGTATGTTAGTTAAATGTAGTTATAATAGAATTTATAGTATAGTATTAGATATGGATATACGAGGAACCAAGAATTTATTAAAGAATATTACCTGAAAAGGAATAGACAGGCCACAAATAATCGAACATAAATCTCTAAATCTTAAACACTATAAAAAAATATCCAGTTACAGCTAGATTTAAGAGCATAACATATTTCTAGTTATTATCTCCCCTTGAACTCAACCTCTCTAATATTACTAGTCTTAGAGAATTTTTCAGAGTATTTTATTTTATCTATGTTATTCCCATAATACTTAGCGCATGACAGAGGGAGTACCCATTTACACAGGAACGAGGAGTAATCATTATGTTGATAAGTATTCTTCCTTTGTTAATTTTTTTACTAATTTTTTTTACTAGTTTTATTCAATAAATTTATAACGTATATAGTGGTTTTTACTAAATAATCTTTTTAAATATTATTAACTTACGTTTGACATAAAAAACAGTAATTTATACTTGTATAGATAGGGGTAAATCTTACACTAAATTATTAATTCCCATGTTTATATAGATAGGTTGTAGGATTTAATGTGTTTATAATATAGTCGTTGAGGATTTCCTTAGGTTTAGCATTTTCTATATATATTGGTATTGTAATTTAAGCGTTTAATTTTTTAAATAAAAAAAAATATATATTTGTAATTTATATACGTTACCGGTAACGTATTTTTCTGCAATATATAGATAATTTATCCTGATCACGCTATTTATTAGCATTATAGCGCGTTTGAGAATAAAAAAATATTATTTCTGTATCTTTTAATTTTATAGCATTTTATAGTAGGTTTTTTAACTGCTTATATTATTTTATTGGATATAACTTTCTATGTGTATTCCATACAATAAGGTTATCCTGAAATAGGACTTATGGTTCTGTTGGTAAAATCCCAAATTT
>NW_026437316.1:13879-14772 GCF_001194135.2 Octopus bimaculoides
AAGTGTAGTGGGTGCTTTTACGTGCCACCGGCACGAGGGCCAGTCTGGCATTACTGGCATTGGCCACACTCAAATGGTGTTTTTACGTGCCACCTGCACAGGAGTCAGTCCAGCGGCGCTGGCAATGACCTCACTCGAATGTTTTGTTCACATGCCACTGGCACAAGTGCCAGTAAGGCGACGCTGGTAATGATCTCGCTCAAATGGTGCTTTTTATGTGCCACCGGCAGGGAAGCTAGACCGCTGCTCTGGCAGTGATCCCGCTCGAATGGTGCTGTTAGCACTCTACTGGCATGGGTGCCAGTCATCGAATTTGGTTCAGTTACGATTACACTTGTCTCAACAGGTCTTCGCAAGCAGGGATTTGTGTCTAAAGAAGGAAAGGTACGCATAAGTGGGTTGGCTACACCCCTGGTAAAGGTCACGGGTTATGATCTCACTTGTCTTGCCAGATCTTCTCACACACAGCATATTTCCAAAGGTCTCGGTCACTAATCATTGCCTCAGTGAAGCCTAATGTTCGAAGGTCGTGCTTCACCACCTCATCCCAAGTCTTCCTGGGTCTACCTCTTCCACAGGTACCATCAACCGCTAGGCTGTGGCACTTTTTCACACAGCTATCTTCATCCATTCTCACCAAATGACCATACCAGCGCAATCGTCTGTCTTGCACACCACAACTGATGCTTCTTAGGTTCAACTTTTCTCTCAAGGTACTAATACTCTGTCGAGTATTACACATCCATCGGAGCATACTGGCTTCATTCCTTGCGAGCTTATGCATGTCCTCAGCAGTAACGGTCCATGTTTCACTGCCATGTAGCATGGTTGTTCATACATATGCGTCATACAGTCTGCCTTTTACTTTGAGCGAGAGGCCCTTTGTCACCAGC
>NW_026437317.1:0-389 GCF_001194135.2 Octopus bimaculoides
CCAGGGTGAATGAAATAAGTCCTGGCGCCTGTTTGTTCCAGTAAAGCCCTTTAAGTCAGTGCCCTAGCATGGCCGTAGTCAAATGAGTGAAACAAGTAAAAGAATAAATATACATACATATATATAAATGATAATAAGGGTAACAAAATTGAAAAATCTGAAGATTAAGAAAAATTATATTACATACATATAAGAGGGATGACCACTAAGTGGACGTCCATTATGCTAGAAGAACATTCTTTAGTGGTCAGATCATAGGTGATCTCCTAGCATAATGGATGTCCACTTAGTGGTTATCCCTATTATATGTATGTAATACATACATATATTTATGCATACATATGTATATATACATTCTTTTATATATATATATATATATATATATATAT
>NW_026437317.1:1607-2452 GCF_001194135.2 Octopus bimaculoides
GAGCACTCCACAGACACGTGTACCCTTAACGTAGTTCTCGGGGATATTCAGCGTGACACAGAGTGTGACAAGGCTGACCCTTTGAATTACAGGCACAACAGAAACAGGAAGAAAGAGTGAGAGAAAGTTGTGGTGAAAGAGTACAGCAGGGTTCGCCACCATCCCCTGCCGGGGCCTCGTGGAGCTTTAGGTGTTTTCGCTCAATAAACACTCACAACGCTGGGTCTGGGAATCGAAACTGCGATCCTATGACCGCGACTCCGCTGCCCTAACCACTGCGCCATTGCGCCTCCACATTGCTAACATACATACATATGATTCAACTCAACATAAAATTCCATTAAAATGTCTGATGTAAGGTCACCTACATATTTACAGACTCAAGATATGGAACTTGACTCACATGGAGAGGTATAATTGAAGTATTTGCTAAAGATCCATTTGAGTCAAGACAATTAGAACATACGTATGTCTTGTGAGACCATCTATCTCCATCTGGAAAGTTTCTATTCTAGACACCTTCCTGGGATAACACACACACACACACACACACACACACACACAGAGTCACATTCCACTAATATCGTCACAGGAAAAAGCAAACCTGGAATAGTGAAGCATCAGGACATCGCAAAGTCAACCTTGGCGGTATTTGAACTCAGAACGTAAAGACAGACGAAATACTGCTAAGCATTTAGCCCGGCTTGCTAACAATTTTTATTTCTTTACTGCCCACAAGGGGCTACACGCAGAGGGGGACAAACAAGGACAGACAAAGGGATCAAGTCGATTAGATCGACTCCAGTGCTCAACTGGTACTTATTTAATCGACCCCGAAAGGATGA
>NW_026437318.1:0-221 GCF_001194135.2 Octopus bimaculoides
TAGTAGTAGTAGTAGTAGTAGTAGTAGTAGTAGCTGAAGTAGTAGTAATAGTAGTAGTAGCTGAAGTAGTAGTTATAGTAGTAGTAGATAAAGTAGTAGCTAAAGTAGTAGTAGTTGTAGTAATAATAGCTAAAGTAGAAGTAGTAGTAGTTGTAGTAGTAGTAGCTGAAATAATTGTAGTAGTGGTAGTAGTAACTGAAATAGTAGTAGTAGTAGCTACA
>NW_026437319.1:0-332 GCF_001194135.2 Octopus bimaculoides
TGCATTGAGAATCACTTCCCATCGCCAACCGGTGGTTGTCACACGCTGATTCCTAAATTCATATTTGTCACCGCAGAATTATATTACAGCCAACATTTACAATCTTGCAACTTTACACAAATAAATGTCTGTTTGACCGTACATGTCTTTCTAAGGAGTTAACTTGCTGCGTTTCTATGAAAACGACTACAGTTTCTGAATCATACATCGGATTGAGGAAATGTAGCTAAGCATTTCGACCGGAGTACTAACGATTCTGCCACCGAGAATGATAATAATAATAGGTATAAACACACGCCAGAAAAAGTCACAGAAAACGAGAAAGCAACCAT
>NW_026437320.1:0-630 GCF_001194135.2 Octopus bimaculoides
GTTCACAATGAGGTATACTCAAGCAAGTTTCAACAAGGTTTTTTGCGTTTATTTTTTTAAATAAACTTACTCAATTTTGATCAAATAGGCATTAATAATTAAAGATAGCGTATCTCAGTCAATTTACTTCAATAGTTAACATGTATAAATCATGATACTAAATCAACTGTAACAGTTTTCATCATATCTAATATAAATTTTGAAGCAATACTTTATAAAAAAACAAATCCACTAGCCTTTTATTTAAACTTGCTTAAACTAAACTTCAATGAGCTAACTATAGCCACCCCATGTTGTAAACATAACTTCTCTCATGTCAATAAAATTAAAGATGTAACACAGCTTTGTATGAACAAAAAATAATAAAAATGCAAAATAAAGCACCTCGTAATGAAAAATAGTCATATACTGAAATAAAACACTTGAAGCTTCTAATGAAAGTGACCTGCCACATTACAAAAAAGCAATCTAGATTTTAGCTCAAGGCTATACTTTGAAATGTTTACACACTGTCAAAATAAACAAACAAATCAAATTATTTTAGATCTAAAAAACGAGTTTTAAAATTGCAGTAAAGCAGGTATATATGTATATATATATATGTATATATATGTATATATATGTATATAT
>NW_026437322.1:0-547 GCF_001194135.2 Octopus bimaculoides
TTAGCTAACTCCTCCTACATCGTTATATCGATTTTGATGAAACTTGACACGTGAGTAGAACTCATGCCTGGAATCCTCATGGCATATTCAAATTGGTGGAAAAAATCGATAATAGGGCCCCTGGAAGGGATCATTATATATCTAATATATCTTATTTAAAAAACCAAAGGAAATAAACCGGTCGCCCCTGGAAGGGATCCTTATATATAGCCAAGGGAAATAAACCATTCATTTTCCTAAATTATTTGGTAAAAATCAAATTAAGTATGCTTATTTCTTAGTATTTGAACTGTTAGTTATTTTCGCAATTTATCCAGTACAAACCTTAAAGAAGTAAATAGCATTTTCCTGAAGAATAGATCCACTTATTTCGGTTAGTGACTTATTCACGAATATGCCAACACCAGCGCCCTTGAGGGTAATATTCTCTGGGAACGCACAAATGCCCTTTTCAGAGTTATTTATATTGAATTGTTATTATCTCATATCTGATTAGCCTGTTATTCCATAACATGCTTCACGATTTTAGTATACATACCTTATTAGT
>NW_026437323.1:0-397 GCF_001194135.2 Octopus bimaculoides
TATCTAGTGTAACAATTAAAAATGATAAGAACAGAATCAATAATATAGGCGATTGCAGGCCCAGAAAAGCATTGAATGGCTGAGGGATTAAAATTAATCAAAGGATATACTAAGTATATGTACCTGCTAGAGATAACAGTCAAAACTCTTATTTAGATCGCCGAAAAAAGTGATGATAACTACAGAAAACTACCGTTGGCGGACAAACGAGCTAAGACGATCTCTCAAAATACTTTCAAGTATTTGGACTCATGTGGACCGGTTTCCGGCATTATAGCCTCACCTTCCTCAACACGCTCCTGAATTATTTGCTCCGTACTAATGTATATATATATATTTTACAGCATTCCGTCGGTTACGACAACGAGGGTTCCAGTTGATCCAATCAACGGAACAG
>NW_026437324.1:504-1814 GCF_001194135.2 Octopus bimaculoides
GTGTGTGTGTGTGTGTGTGTGTGTGTGTGTGTGTGTGTGTGTGTGTGTGTGTGTGTGTGCGTGCGTGCGAGTGTGTGTGTGGATGTGTGAAGGAGAGGACGGAGCTAAATGCGGTTGTTCGCTTGTCAAAAATCCAGAATTATATCTCTGATGCGGTAGCTCTTTAGCTTCGATTCCTTGAGGAAGAAAGAATGGAACTAATCACCACCACCACCACCACCAACACCACCACCACCATTTACTACTACTACTACTACTACTACTACTACTACAACTACTACTACTACTATAAGCAGTATCAGCAGTATCAGCAACAGTAATAGAGTGGTGTTTAGAATCTGCTAAAATGGCGCTTTTCTTTTGGTTAGCAGTGCGATTCAGTCATTTCTTAAAGTTATCTCTACAGATTTTTCATAGAAAAGTTACGACGTTTCGTATACGAATACGTCTCTGTAAACAATACGATCGAAGTTAAAGAAAATAGGTAAAGGGTGTATATCTATATTTTAGGAATTATTGCTGTTTCCTCAGTACCACATCCGAACTATGAACCATCCATGAACACGTTGTTGAAATAGTTGCTAAATTTAGCGATGCAACCTAATTATATATATATATCCACATATATATAAATTATTATTTCTAAATCTTGGAACGAGAAACATTCAGTAACAGTATTCTAGAATAAAGTACTTTAGAATAAAGTACTTTAGAATAAAGATTATTTGCCAACACAATTTGGCAGTCCTGATTAGAACGAATGTTACTGCTATTTAGCCCCAGGAAGCATCGTCTATAACTCGCTATCGACGCACTATCTGCGTCCTTATACGTTAGCAAATAGTCATTTAACAACTCTCTGTCTCTCCCTCTCCCTCTCTCTCTCTCTCTCTCTCTCTCTCTCTCTCTCTCTCTCTCCCTCTTACTGTGAGCTCAGTACCGAGTACCCGGCCATTGTTTTCTTTGACTAAAGTGGTGAGCTGGCAGAAACGTTAGCACACCGGGCGAAATGATGATGATGATTAAGACGACAATGACGACGACGACGATGGAGTTGATGATCTCATAGCCGATGACAAACAGCTGCAGCTGATGGTGATGATGACGACGGCGATGATGATGGCAGTGGTGATGATGATGATGATGATGACCATGACGACGACGACGACGATGATAACCTAGGTTTTGGTTTTACGATGATGCTTATAATAACGATGTTGCATCTATCCTCGCTGCTGCTGCTGCTGCTGCTGATGATGATGATGACGATGACGCATATATCGATGATGACTATGATGCTGTATATATAT
>NW_026437324.1:4533-5217 GCF_001194135.2 Octopus bimaculoides
ATTTAGTCTGTCTTTACGTTCTGAGTTCAAATTCCGCCGAGGTCGACTTTGCTTTTTATCCTTTCGGGGTCGATTAAATTAAGTACCAGTTACGCACTGGGGTTCGATGTAATCGACTTAATCCCTTTGTCTGTCCTTGTTTGTCCCCTCTATGTTTAGCCCCTTGTGAGCAATAAATAAATAAATAATAATAATAATGATAGTAATAATAATAATGATGATGATGATGATGTTAGTGTTGTTGTCTTTCTTGCCCCGGTCGATGATTTCGCTGTTGTTGTTGTTGTTGTTTTTACTTTCCTGATTTAGTTGTTGATGTTTTCTTTGTTGTTGTTGGTGGTGGTGTTGGTGGTGGTGGTGTTGTTGTTATTGATGTCTTTACTGCTGCTGCTGCTGCGGCTATTAATGCAGTTGTTTACAAGTTTTGTGTCAACATCACTTCCTCACAACCACTACCACCACTACCGCCAACACCATCACCACCACTATCACCACCCCCACTACCACCAACACCGCTATCACCACCACCACCACCACCACCACCACCACTATCACCACCACTACCACCACCACCAACACCACTATCACCACCAATACTACCACCACCACTACTACTAACACCACTACCCCTACAACCACTACCACTACCATCACCACTACAACGATCATCATCACCACCACTAC
>NW_026437325.1:0-623 GCF_001194135.2 Octopus bimaculoides
TGATTATGATGATGATGATAATGATATTGGTGATAATAGTTTAGGTGTATGGATTTGAATTCTAAAAGACCTGTGATGCGAAGCCATGTTATCCTCGTCAGAAAAACGCTGTCAAATAACTTAGGAGACGGCAGTCTTTATAAATAGATACGTACGACTTGATCACATCCATTCGGTTCATACACAGCACTCAATGTGAATCCGCTCATTACATCTATATTTGTTTAAGAGTCTTTTCCTGCGTATACACACACACACACACATATACATACATACATATATTTATACATACATATATATGTATATATGATGATGATATATATAGGCATATAATACATGCGTTTGTATATACGTGTAGTGGGTTCGTATACAACAACAGTGACTCAGCTGCCAGGAGTTTTATGTTCGAAAGCTACATTTCAAAAGACATTAGCATATTATAGAAATTGTATTTATAGTTCTGTAATGGAAACTGATAGGATATAATTCTTTTTAAAAATATCGTTGATATCACGTAATTACAGTACATGAATTTGAAAACATACCGATATAATTGGTTGAGATGCGAATTCAAATATGTATACGTTTCTACACATAAACCATTTAGTCGTATACATATATAT
>NW_026437326.1:0-644 GCF_001194135.2 Octopus bimaculoides
ATATGTTCATACATATATATATATATATATATATATATACATACAGATATGCATGCGTACATACATATACACATACATACGTGCATACGTACATAACGCAGAGAGAAATTCAATCAATTTATCTTTTGAAAACATGCAATAATATTCATGAAACAAAATTTTACAAAAACAAAACGAGAAAATTGCACAAAAAAAAACAAAAAAAAAACAAGCAAACTTGCGAATAAAGAAAAAAAAATAATAGCAACATCGATGGGGATTATAATAAAGAAAATAATAATAACAATAATAATAATAATGATGATGATGATGATGATGATGGGGTTGAAGATGATGATGATGATAATAATAATAATAATAATAATACCAACAACAACAACAAAAATAACAACGAGTATAAAGAAAATAATATTAATATCAAGAATGAAAGCAAATATTGTAGAGAATAAATTCAATTTCTTCTATAAATATTACTTAAATGAAATAAAATATTAGTTATTTTAAATAATCTACGAAAGTGTGGTGTTAATTTAATTGAATTCCAAACAAGCTTCATACAGCTAATTCACATTTGCACATAGAGACACAACGATATAGGTATGCATATATATGTGTGTGTGTGTGTGTGTGTGTGTGTGTGTGTG
>NW_026437327.1:0-348 GCF_001194135.2 Octopus bimaculoides
TGCTGGCAGTAGACTTGAGCATTGATTGTTACATTAGGTGGTAACAATTCTAAGTGAATTACTCATTTGCAATCCCACCAGAGAGAAGAACCTTTATCCCATGAAGTTCCCTTCTCAGTTGTGATTGAGCTTTTTCCCTTTTACCAAGCAGCTGTTTATGATGTTTAACATTTCGATAGAAGATCCATTTTTCATCACCAGTCACAAGTCTATCGAAAAATGGGTGAAATGAGTTCGCGAGAATGGAGAGAAGAGCAGATGTCAACTCAGGATTTGCGGTTGCATTCAAACAGTTCATGAGGCATGCATTTTCCAAGTTTAGGAAACTTTCCAAGTTGTTGAAGATGA
>NW_026437328.1:0-681 GCF_001194135.2 Octopus bimaculoides
ACTGATAGAAACTAAAGGTATGTTTTTGTCAATGTTTGAAATGATAAACGTGTTCTTTAAACTTGATTAGAATGAAATACAGTTCATTACAGAGCGAACAAAAAGATTTATCTTTATCATACGGAAATGATTTAGATAGAATATTCCATTCTGAATCAAATTGTTTATTATGCTCCTTTAGAGACCAAATTAATTTACTAAGCCCAGTATTGTTACATTTATTGATATGTCTAAATGCAGAGTAATGATTAGATATTCTTTTGGATAACTGTGATGAAGAACTACCTATATAAAAAAGATATCAGAACCGGAAGTGATTTTACGTTAATAAATAAAGTTTCTAGTCTTAGAATTACTGCTAAGGAAATGAATGCCATTCGCAGGATTCACAGACCCTTCTCCACCATGGTAGTCGTCTTCTGGGCATCCACTTAGCCCTGATCCTGAAGTCACTAACTACCAGTCTATGTTGTGGGGTACATTCTTCACCTGGGAAGGTTTTGGCATTTATAAGTAGCCATCTTTCCCTTTTTCTGGTGAGGATGTAGTCAATTTGGCTAGTGTGTCTGCCAGAACGGTAGGTGACTGGCAAGTTTCCTGAAGTTAGTATTGCAAACCATAAGGTCATTGACATCTCAGAACTCCAGCAGCCTGGTTCCCTCCTCATTGCAGGAACCAAAA
>NW_026437329.1:0-676 GCF_001194135.2 Octopus bimaculoides
TTGTAATTATGGGGCTCGTGATACAGTGTTTAACATTAAAAAACATCCTATTTATCCAAACGCCATCGGCTTGCTTATCGTCTGAATCTTTGGAACTGAAAAAAAGGAATAATGAAAAAAATAAAAAAACAAAACCCCACCAAAAAACCAGAAATAATAATCTGTAATATCAAACAATATTTTCATTTATCTTTCGGCTAGGTCATGACCTTACCGAAATCTTTGAAATAAATGGGTTACATCACAGACTGTAAGAATTGCAGGAATTTATAGGTTTAATAAATTCCTTTGGGAAGGTTTAAAGTCCATTGGTTTATGGATTTTGTCTTCGAATTCTTTTCAAGAATTTGGAATATATCTCAACAATTAATGTCTGAGCGCACTCTTTCAAAACATATACATACACGTATATTCCTTTATTCTTTTATTCTTTTATTCGTTTAAATGTTTCAGTCATCTGACAGTGGACATGCTGGAGTACCGACATTTAGTCGAGCAAATCGACTACAGGACTTATTCTATCGGTCTCTTTAGCCGAACCGCTAAGTTAGGGGACGTAAACACAACAACATCGGCTGTGAAGCGATGAAGGGGGGACAAACACAGACACATAAACATATACATAATACATACATACATACATACATACATACAAACACACACACACTCACACACA
>NW_026437329.1:1352-2043 GCF_001194135.2 Octopus bimaculoides
TATATATATATATATACATACACACACGCATATATATATATATATATATATATATACGTACATATGTATGTATATATGCGTGTGTGTATGTGTGGTTGAGAGTGTGTACATATATAAAGCTCAGCAACTTTGTGAGTAATAATTCTATTCAAATTAATTTGATTGTACTTTATTTCTATTCATGAATCTCATTATCTCGCTGTATATATGTATATATATACGATAGTACACAAGCATATATGTATGCGTTGGTACATGTATGTGTATACACATACGCACATACTTATACCGAAACACAAAAGCGCACACGTACGCACGCAATTGTTTCACAGTGCATTCACACTTCGGCGGCGGCGTCGTGGCGTAGTAGTGCATGTGCAGGGGGTGTTTCTAATTATTGCGCTTTAATCAATTCTAATTGTTCCGAGTCGAAGATCTCCCGTTAAGTGTAAGTGGAACGGGGCTGTGGTGGGTCACGAGGAGGATAGGATCTGTATTATGAAAAGCAGCGGCGGACGAGAGGGGCAGGTGACAAATAACAAATATTCTTAAAATTGTTACTGTGGTACAATCCCCCTTACAGTAGCACCCCTCTCTCCACACTAAATAACCTCCCTTTGTATCTCTCACCTCAGTCCCATATTCTTTTACTTTTGTTTATGTTATAGCTAGTGGGTTGATGGTAGTGGGG
>NW_026437330.1:0-739 GCF_001194135.2 Octopus bimaculoides
TATATATGTCTGCTTTCTTTAGTGGGGTTTTCTGTTGAATTTGATAATGACCATATTATTTCACTTATGAATTCTTAGATGACTGTATCATGACCATAGTGTAGCTGCAGTAAATCCTACAGGGAAGCATGGGTCAGACAGGAACAGTAATTGTCCAAACCTTCTTAAAATATTTCTGAACTGTTGTAGGTTTCATAGAGGATTTCCAGGTGTGTAACTTATTGTCACCAAAAGACTGATGCTATAAAGCCTTTGAGTATCTTAATGTATACTATATCTGGTCTATGTCTCACACCCATATAGGAGGATGGAAATATACCCTGTCTGGTGAGAATGCAAAGATGGTTATTTAAAAAGAAAAAATCCTCTTCTTGACACTTCTAATGGTTACAGTTGGTAGCTAAAGTAGTTTATAATCTAGGAGAGTGTGTATTTGTTGGAAATTATTCTACTTCAGTATTTGAGTTCAGAAGTGTGCTTAATCATTGGTATTGCACTGAGAATGTGTGGAATAGAGGAGGCAGTGTTGTGTGCCATTGACAGATAACTTCAGTTTTCTAGGCATTAAATATGAAGCCTATTCTTTTATTACCTCTGAAATGATTTTTAAGAATGACCTACCAGAGCAATCATCAGTTTACTATCCTCATTCAAGAACTCTCTTAGGGTATTGTCTGACCTAGAAGTTTTCAAATTTTTGTAAGGTTTTGTGTGTTTGTATATATATATATATATATAT
>NW_026437331.1:0-594 GCF_001194135.2 Octopus bimaculoides
GTATATATAAAGTGCATTAAGTAATCATCGTATTCCAATTTCATTCACTTCTCAATGAGTAGCAGACGACCAACTATCTTTCCATTCAGACATAACACAGGCTACATTTTCAGGTTTTTTGGATAAAGTTTTCAGAAATAACCCAATAGATTTACCATTAGTTCCGTGAAATATTCCCGGGTCCCGCTAGTAACATATGAATAAACAAGTCCATTAAAGCAATAAAAACAGTGAACTTAATATTGCAAAAGATAGAAAATGGTTTACTGTACCTGGGTAAAAAGTCCTTCCAGCAGCCGAAATGTAACGAAGACATAGTAATTAGATGATAATGAGGATGAAATTGCAGCTATGAAAATCAGGATGTTACTGATCACCAGTATTGGTTTTCTTCCTCTGGTATCCGAGAAATAAGGCATGGTTAATGCTCCAACCAGGCCCCCCACCGAATACAAGGTTTGAGTCAGTTCAGAAAGGCCGGCTTTGTCACATACAAGATCCCACTGCGAAACGAAAATCAAAAATATAAAATTCGTGCGTATTGATGTGTGTGTTTGTATGTGTGTGTGTGTGTGTGTGTGTGTGTGTGTGTGT
>NW_026437332.1:0-125 GCF_001194135.2 Octopus bimaculoides
TACATATAAACATATAAACACACATACATATAAACATATATATATATATACCTATAAACATATATATACATATAAACATATAAACATATATATACATATAAACATATATATACATATAAACATAT
>NW_026437332.1:135-272 GCF_001194135.2 Octopus bimaculoides
CATATAAACATATATATACATATAAACATATATATACATATAAACATATAAACATATATATACATATATACATATAAACATATATATACATATAAACATATATATACATATTAACATATAAACATATATATACATAT
>NW_026437332.1:470-607 GCF_001194135.2 Octopus bimaculoides
TATATACATATATATAAACATATATATATACATATATATAAACATATATAAACATACATATATATAAATATATATAAACATATAAATATACATATATATAAACATATATATATAAACATATATATAAATATATATAA
>NW_026437332.1:677-788 GCF_001194135.2 Octopus bimaculoides
AATACATATATATAAATATATATAAATACATATATATAAATATATATAAACATATATATACATATATATAAACATATATATAAATATATATAAACATATATAAATATATAT
>NW_026437333.1:0-210 GCF_001194135.2 Octopus bimaculoides
TGTGTGTGTGTGTGTGTGTGAAGGTGTGTGTATATATGAGTTCCCATATATATATAATAATATATATATATATAATACAAATGATATATAAGCATATGCATGTATACATTCATATATGTACATACCTACTTCTACATGTATATATAGATACATATCCGGGTATATATATATATATATATAGATAGATAGATATAATATACATATATAATG
>NW_026437334.1:0-217 GCF_001194135.2 Octopus bimaculoides
TGCTTCCTTAAACCTCTCTTAATTTCATTCAATTTCCTTAAGCCTTTGCACTTCACGTTATTTCTCAAAGAGAGCTATTTCTTAATTAAATTATTTTGTTCTTAAAAAGAATTGTTCATATTCATTACAAGAAACAAGTCATATTTTCAATAAGACCCACCCCACCCAGACCCTGCTCATAAAGTAAAACAAATTCATTCCATTAGCAATAAATTTT
>NW_026437335.1:0-172 GCF_001194135.2 Octopus bimaculoides
GATGATGATTGTGATGATGATGAAGATGAAGATGATGATGGTGATAATGACGATGATGATGATGAGGAGGATGATGATAGTGGTGGTAGTGGTGGTTACAATTTGGTAGTTGACGATGATGGTGATGATGGTGATGATGGTGATGATGGTGGTAATGATGGTAATGATGATG
>NW_026437335.1:182-490 GCF_001194135.2 Octopus bimaculoides
GATGATGGTGATGATGGTGATGATGGTGGTAATGATGGTAATGATGATGATGATGACGATGATTGGTCTCATAATGATAATTATATGATGTTGATGCTGAAGTTGACAAGAATGATGAAGATATTTATGATGCAAATAAAGATGCTACTGCAACCGGAGTTGCTGCTGCTTATGATGACGATGACGATGATGATGATGATGATGATGATGAAGGCCGCGACAGGAGTGCTGACAGCTGCAACAACAACAACTGCAATAAGCACAGCAGTGATGAGGGTGGGAACGATGACACAGGGTGCAGGAGGGAG
>NW_026437336.1:0-208 GCF_001194135.2 Octopus bimaculoides
CTCTGGATATTTTCCAAATTTATTAGCCATGTCGTCATTCCAATGCATTTCGTATTGCTTCAGCAGACCTGGGACGTCGGAAGCCCGACTCCCTGTTGCTGTCGCATATGTCTTCACTTTCTCCATCTTAGCACCGCTCACCAAACAATGGTGGAGTTATACTAAAAAACTGCTGCAAAGCAGCGCAAAACAAATCAACCAGCAAAAA
>NW_026437337.1:0-228 GCF_001194135.2 Octopus bimaculoides
GTTGCTGTTGTTGTTGCTTTTAACATTGTTGTTGATGATAGTGTTTCTGTGGTGGTGGTGGTGGTGGTGAAACTAGTAAGCAACAACAACTACAACAACAATGAGAACAACCACAAGAATCACAGTAATACAGACATTAAGCAATGGTTGAACATCAACAATAATGGTATTAAAAACAGTTGCAGCTGTTGCCACATCCAAAACTGGAACAACAACAACAACAACAAC
>NW_026437338.1:0-258 GCF_001194135.2 Octopus bimaculoides
AATAACAAGTGTTGTTTCGGTGTGTGACTGCAGATTATCTCTAGAGTTAGAGCTAGACTTCAGATTATCCCCAGAATTAGTACTAGACTCCAAGTCATCCTCAGAGTCAGAGCTTGATTCTAGATCGTCCCCAGAGGAAGAGCTAGACTCTGTATCATCTTCAGTGCTAGAGCTAGATTCTTCTATATCATCAAATTCCAAATGTGATGGTGAACTAGTTGTTTCAACAGAAACAGATTTACTGTTGATATAAACACT
>NW_026437339.1:0-462 GCF_001194135.2 Octopus bimaculoides
ATATATATATTATATCATATACGCGTGCAGGCCTGGCTGTGTGGTGGTAAGAAGCTTACTTCCCAACCACATGGGTCCAGGTTCAGTCCCACTGCGTGGCGCCCTGGGTAGGTATCATCTACTATAGCTTCAGACCAACCAAAGCCTTGCGATTGGATTTGGTAGAGGGAAACTGAAAGAAGCCTGTCGTATACAAACATACATACATACATACATACATACACACAGCTATGTGTGTGTGAAAACATACATACACACATACAAATATATCCACGTATATATGTACGTATATATATGTGTGCCTGTATATGTGTACGCGTGGTGCGCGTGTGTCTGTGTATTATATATGGACTTACAAACGAATACACACATTCACACTTATGTATATATATTTACCAAAACACATACACACGTACACACGTAATCTGAAAAAGATACCATACACCCATGCATATATATATA
>NW_026437340.1:0-102 GCF_001194135.2 Octopus bimaculoides
TATAATCCGCTGGATGTGTAATGTCAGTGTGTGTACACGACAGAGTGTAAGTGCCCTGAGAAAAAAGTTGGGCATAAGAAGCATCAAACGTGGTGTGCAAGA
>NW_026437340.1:205-414 GCF_001194135.2 Octopus bimaculoides
AGAAGAGGTAGACCCAGAAAGACATGGGATGAGATGGTGAAGTATGACCTCCAAACATTGGGCCTCACAGAGGCAATGACAGGAGGCCAGGATCTTCGGAGATATGCTGTGATTGAGAACACCTAGCAACTAAAATGAGATTGCAGCCATGGCCGTTGCCAGTGTTGCATGTCTGGCCCATTTAAGAGTACCCACGCAATATGATATGC
>NW_026437340.1:441-558 GCF_001194135.2 Octopus bimaculoides
ATCAAAGTCGTAGCTGTCACCAGTGCCCCAACTTGCTCCCGTGCTGGTGGCACATTAAAAGCACCATCCGAACATGGCCAATGCCAGTGGCACATAAAATGCACTATCCGAACATGA
>NW_026437340.1:568-680 GCF_001194135.2 Octopus bimaculoides
AATGCACTATCCGAACATGATTGATGCCAGGACTGCCTGACTAGCCCCTGAGCTGGTGGTATGTAAAAAGCACCCACTACTCTCTCGTAGTGGTTGGCATTAGGAAGGGCAT
>NW_026437342.1:0-453 GCF_001194135.2 Octopus bimaculoides
ACCATCATCGTCTCTTCCTCCCTCCCATACATCTGCCCCTTCCACCCAAACCAATATCTTCACAAACCTGCACCACTGACCCCCACACGCCCCTCTTTTCCCCCCTACCACACGCCACCCTTTCCCCGTCTCTCGGACCTCGCTGTTCTTGTCCGCACTCAATTTTTTTTTCCTCTCTTGACACAGAATCCATTTTATTTCTTAATTGAGTTGGCTGTTAGTTTTGGCAAACATCTAACGCACGCACACACACACACGCACACACACACACGCACACACACACCCAAATACACGCGCTCTTTTCTCATTCAGACACTTTTCGGTATACCTCTCTATGTACACACACACACACACACGTCTATATATATACGTAAGTATATATAACTATGTATACACATATAATACACACGCATTTATATATATATAACACACACATGTATGCACATATATATA
>NW_026437343.1:0-1436 GCF_001194135.2 Octopus bimaculoides
CAGAGTATTATAGCAGCATTGTAACTGATAATTGAAAGGTATTGTTTTTTTACAGATGACTTCTATTAATTGCAAATACGGCTACGGTGCCAAGTGGGCCACTTTTGGTAAGCAGAACTGGTGATGTAA
Source organism: Octopus bimaculoides (assembly GCF_001194135.2). NCBI lineage: Eukaryota > Metazoa > Mollusca > Cephalopoda > Octopoda > Octopodidae > Octopus > Octopus bimaculoides. The sequence continues at coordinate 130 of NW_026437343.1, forward strand.
TCATACACAGAAGTAGCGATGAATGGGTAAATAATTGTTGGTAAACATTTAGTTGGAAAATATGTTTTGACCGTATATTGAAATGTTTGGTGCTACTTAAAATGATTTGAAAATTGTGTAAAATATACCTTAAATTATGCACTTTTTTCACAGTCGCGTGTATTCCCCTGTGTAGAATACAAATTCGCAAAGATTTTCTGAAAATTCCCCCAAAATGAATAAGTTATGAGGGGTTATATGGCATGCGTAAAGCAGAGTTCTGTCAATATTTGTTTACAGTTGACAACACGTCCAGTCACTCACAAGATTACAGCGTCCAAATTCTGTTTTCTGACTGGGTAAAAATGATCGAACTTAAAACCTCTGTAACTTTTTTCAAAAAATTTCTTGGAAAGTTAATTATCTTCTGAGATTCAGTGTTGAAAATTGCATCAATACACCAAATTTTAAAATTTTCACCAAACTTTAAAATTTCCACAGGTGCAGCCGAACAGAAAATATCTGTAATAAGCTATATCTGTTATTAATTAATAGTTAAGCGATATTATTTTTATCTTTTACTTGTTTTTGCCATTACATTGCGGCCATACTGGGGCACGGTCTTAAAGAATTTCTAGTCGAATGAGTTGATCCCAGTATTTATTTTTTGTTAAGCCTGATGCTTATTCTGGATCATTTCTGTTTGGCGGCACTTTTTGAAATTTTAAAATTAAGTAGTGAAAATTGTCAAATTTGGTGTATTGATGTAATTTTTCTCGCTAAATCTCGGGTTCTAATTCACTTATTCCAGAAAAAAAAATTTTAAGTTACAGACACTTAACTTTTGATCATTTTTATCCAGCCAGAAACAGGATTTGGAAGCTATCATTTTGTGCGTGACTGCAATTGTAAGACGACAAAACAATAATGTCAACATTGCGACAAAAATACGTGCTTTAAGCGAAAAAATGACCCATGAAACAACACACACATTCTGTAGTTTTAAGCATTTAATATGCATTTAATGCGGGAAGAAAAGAGTAAACACATTTTGTAGTTTTAAGAGCAGAAAAAAAAAATGGATACAAGCAGGTACAGCATAAAATATTAGTTTGTAAACACAGGTGGTTTGTCGTAAATGCTTTTTCAACGCTTGGTCTCATACTATGGAAAAAGGCACCTAAGATGTCTGTGGCTTTCGATTGGCTAAAATTACCCACGATTTGCAAACTTTAAAAGCTGTTAATTGTCTATTTATTGATTTATGGCGAAAATGTGAATAATGAGCATACAAAGCTACATCAATACTCCAAATCTGAAATCAATTG
>NW_026437344.1:0-377 GCF_001194135.2 Octopus bimaculoides
CTTCTTCTTCTTCCTCCTCCTCCTCTTTTTCTTCTTCTTCTTCTTCTTCTGCTGCTGCTGCTGCTGCTACCCTGCTGCTGCTGTTACTACTACTACTACTACTTTCTCTAGCACCACACGTTACTACCACCAGCACCACCACCATCATCATTACTATCACCACTACCGCCACTACCACCATGGTCACCCTTCCCACTACAACCACCACCATTACCACCACCACCGAAAAAAACTACGCTATCACCGTCACATTACGCTTCCAATATCAACGTCACTACGCTACTATCACCAATTGCACCACCACCACTACCACCAACAACAATTCCCTCACACCACAGCCATTATCACTCCTCCCACCAATACCACTTCCACCACCA
>NW_026437345.1:0-383 GCF_001194135.2 Octopus bimaculoides
AAAATATTTACCATTTCAAGTTATCACTAAAAACAAAGCTCATCAATTTTATTCTAAGTTGTAAATTTTGCCTGAGAAATAAAGCAAATTATCACCAAATGCATTGTTAAAAATCTGCAACTCGATAGCAAATGTCTCCAAATTGATTAGAAATGCATAAATTTAATAACAATGTTTTTGAGATCCCGGTTTGAATGATGTGAGTGTTTTTGTTTCACTTTTGACACGTAATACTTAAATAATGGAGGAGATATGATGTTGCTATGGGCTGGAAGTATGCAAGAAGTTAATGTGCAAGTGGCTGAGCACTCCACAGATACGTCTACCCTTAATGTAGTTCTCGGGGGATATTCAGTGTGACAAGGCTGACCCTTTGAATTACA
>NW_026437346.1:0-555 GCF_001194135.2 Octopus bimaculoides
TAGGATTACCAATATATCCAACAAGATGAACTTTACTATAATTATATACCAAATTCTTAAATATTTATGAAAAACATATCAGTTTTATATAAAAAAAAAATATATATCATTTAAAATTTCCACAAACGAAAAATATGAATTTTCCAAATTATAGGAAGGATTATTTTTACAAATTCTTAAAAGACAGTATACATTTTAATATCTTTAATATGCTTAATATTTTTTAATAATTTAATTAATATCATCTATATATACCATTCGTTTTTAACACGTATATAATAACACCATTCATCTCCGAAGAGCGGAATTATTGCCAGTATGCTTATCTATTCTGATCACATTGTGGTTGCAATAATGTCCGTGAAACGATCGTCAGATGCTTTTTAATTTCTAGACTTTCATAATATTTATATTCAATTACGCATACATTTTATATGCATTTATATACGCATATATTTTTATGTACATTTATATTTTTTATATATATTTATATTTAGTACGTCTTAATATTACTGTGTCACATTAAACATATATCTTTCGAAATTTAAATATTGA
>NW_026437347.1:0-402 GCF_001194135.2 Octopus bimaculoides
AAAATAAGAGATAAAAAGTAAAAAATAAAAAAATTAAAGATGAAAAAAATAATAAAATATATAAAATAAAGATAAAAGAGTCAAAATATAACCAATAAAAAATAAGAAATACAAAGAAATTAAAAATTAAAAAATTAAAACATAAAGAAACCGGAAGTAAAAGAGTATAAAATAAATGTAAAAGTATAAAGTGAAGTATATATATGAAAAAATAAAAAAATTATAAGCAATATACACACATATATATACACATACATACACACATACATATATATATATATATATATATATATATATGCACATATATATAACCATACATATCTATATCCAAAAAAAGTAAAAATAAAAAATAAAAATAGAAATGAAATAAAATAAAATAAAAAGTAAAATAAAGTAAAAAAC
>NW_026437348.1:0-262 GCF_001194135.2 Octopus bimaculoides
CACACACATACACACATATATATACACATACAAATACATAAACATACATATATATACACAGTCATTATCATTTTGAAATATGCATGATGTTTGTTGCTTATAGGGAAATGAGAAATTAAGGAAGACCGGTAGTGGTGGGAGGAGATGACCAAAGTTCATCTTTAACAAGTCTATTACAAAAAAAAATAATAAATTCATGACTAGGAAACAGGTTTACATATATATATATATATATATATTTATATATATATTTATATATATA
>NW_026437349.1:0-440 GCF_001194135.2 Octopus bimaculoides
TATATATATATATATACGTACACAGAGATATGCATACATACATACACATACATTGAAATGACAAGCCATATTCTACTTCAAGGAATGCATAGCCAAATTTCTCCCAAATTCCCTCCTTCTGAACATGAGGGTAAGTTCAGGGCTAATTCTAGCACGTGTGGCAGTACAATATAACACCGTGTGCTGGTGTGGCTGAGTGCGGTCATACTGGGGCACCACTTTCATCGGTTTGAAGATGATATAAACGTCGACCTCACCCATACAATTATCTATCTGTATTTTACTGATAGTTGCAGATACTACTTCATTCAATAATTGTCTTGATTAAACAAGCGCTAACATGTTAATAAATGTGATAATGTACACAAATATAAATGCATAAATACATATGTATGTGTATGTATATATATATATATATTTATATATATATATATATATAT
>NW_026437350.1:0-386 GCF_001194135.2 Octopus bimaculoides
GTATGTATATATGTATGTATAAATAATACTAAATGTGACAAAGACGCAAAACATCCAGACAGTTAGGTGATACACGAAAATGATAAAACATCCAGATAGACGGTACAAAGAAGACACGGACAGGTCATTCGGAGTTTTCTCTGTTCAGTCCAGATCCAGATTATCCTTACAATTTCGGCTGATTATTCTCATATATATGTATAGGTGTGTATGTAATCTGGTTTGTTACATACAAATTATAATGCATTAGATATCGCAGTCACGCTTGTCATTTTGGTGATCATTTGTGTGATTAAGTATGTATGAATTTACAAACATATATACATATGTATATATACATAATATATACATATATATATACATATACATGCATACATACATACATA
>NW_026437351.1:0-428 GCF_001194135.2 Octopus bimaculoides
TTTCAAGACGCAAATGAAGCAACAATCTTTTGCTTTTTACCAACATATTAACTCACCTGAGCGTGACGGCCAACTCCACCACAAAATCTCCGGAATGGGACAATTTCTTTTTTCTCCATGACATTTTTGAGATATCGAGAGGCACGCTTCAAATGCATCCTTTTAATAGCTTGGGCCGTCTCACGTGTGTTCTAGAAAACAAAAACAAAACAAGGTCATCAAGAACACCATGGCTGTATATATACATACATATAAATTTGACATGGGCGATTCTTTCTTGTCTTGGGATTCATGGTCAAACAGCCAGGTGGAATTGCGTGAAAAATTACATAGATGTGTAAAATGATCCAGTGGTGATACTGGGTTTTGTACTTTTTCCATAGCTCCCATGGTTACCAAGATAATCTACTATAATAATACTCTTGTGT
>NW_026437352.1:0-518 GCF_001194135.2 Octopus bimaculoides
ATTGTAAGATACAGAAATAAATTTATTTCTCAAACGCGTGATAATGCTAAAAATCATTATCATTATTTTCCGATTGATTTGCATTTTATTTCACCTTCCGACAGGGCCTCAACCAGAGACGAAAGGCAATGTTGTTGTTATCATCATCATCATCATAATCATCATCATTATTATTATTATTGTTGTTGTTGTTGTTGTTGTTGTTGTTGTTGCTGTTATTATTTCTCAATTGTTAATTGCTTTGTATGTGTTGTTTGTGTGTTTATCAGGCAAAGTGACCTCTCTGGATTCAATCAGCTCCTTAGAGAGAGGACACCTCATCAGGGGTCCTTACATCCGGTGCAAAGGTATACAACCTCACCACAATGTCAAGGGACTACACACACACACACACACAGATATACATACTTATTTACATGCATATATACACACACGCACACATTCATACACGTACATATATGTGTACATGAATACATACGAACATCATATGTACTTTTGTACATATATATATGTATGTA
>NW_026437353.1:0-371 GCF_001194135.2 Octopus bimaculoides
TGTTGTTCTCCATCCTATGGCAACGATGCAATAAGTCCGGTTAGTTTGATGTCACCTATCGCAATAAATGAAGCGTTTGTCAACTTAAGTTTCTCTTACAATCCAGTTCCCATCCTACCATCCCGCTTTTGTTGACAGGAAAGAAGCTATCGATGTAATTGTGGATCTTGAGAAATAAACATTTGTAGGTCAAAAAACGGACAGACACACGTACATACACACACGCGCACGCACGCACGCGCACGCACGCACACGCACGCACACGCACGCACGCACGCACTGAAATAATGAACAAATAGATAAACAGTAACTTCTTCACAAACTACTACCACTACTACTACTATTACTACTACTACTACTACTACTACTAC
>NW_026437354.1:0-390 GCF_001194135.2 Octopus bimaculoides
ACTTTGCACCATCCACAGATCTGGTCAGTGGCCTTCAGCAGGTTGTCCCGCAAAAACGTCCAGTTGTCTTCTACATCGTGTGAAGCAACTTCCCCTTCTAATTCGTCAAAGGCCTCAAGTAATAAGTCTCTAAATCTCTGTCTATTCGCAGGATCTTTGAGCTTCCAGACCCTTCTCCTCCAAGCTGGTCGTCTCCTGGTCAAGCACTTGGCCCTAATCCTGAAATCAGTAACTACTAGTCTATGTTGTGGAGTGCATTCTTCGCCAGGGAATGTTTTGGCATTTATAAGCAGCCATCTTTCCCTTTTTCTGGCAAGGATGTAGTCAATTTGGCTTGTGCGCCTGCCAGAACGGTAGGTGACTAGGTGACTGGCAGGTTTCCTGAAGTTA
>NW_026437356.1:0-338 GCF_001194135.2 Octopus bimaculoides
TTGATCTGTAATGATATTTCTCAATTCCTTACTTTGTGAAAGGATCGGTATGTTCGCTTTGCCGATATTAAAGATGTTCTTGTGGCATGGATTTTGTGTCACTATAAATGGAATAATATTTTCCTGTTTGTCTTTTCTTTGCGGTGTCCTCAGTTGTTGTATGGGTATTTTCGAAGCCCGCTGAATAACATTTTGTATGAGTCGTGACGGGTACTATTGTAGAGGATATAGAGACCAGAAATCAGCGACTGATGGAACTGAAATAATTTCTGCTGAAGCAAAAGTACCCATCCCTATAACTAAAACACAAAAAATCTCTCAAATGTCATCATTTCTAA
>NW_026437357.1:0-282 GCF_001194135.2 Octopus bimaculoides
TGTTTCGTTAATGAAAAATGTGGCCCCCGTTTTAAAAAAGATCCGCTACTATTTTCGAAAATACTTTTTACTCCCTCCCGTCCAATTTCTTAATTTTTCACTTTTTTCCGTAACTTTAACCCTAAAACCCCAGCTCTAACCCTAAAACCTTAACCCTAACCCTAACCCTAACTCTAAAACCCTAACCCTAAAGCTAAAACCAGTGCAAACGCACGAACGATGTCATAAATAGCAGTGACAAACGAAATATACACCGCCGATAGTTGTTGTTGACAAACAACG
>NW_026437358.1:0-491 GCF_001194135.2 Octopus bimaculoides
GACAGCTGTCAACTGACAAAAAAGAATTATTAAAATACAAGGAAATGATATCGGTACGAGATGGAATGGTAAAAGTGAAAATACTAGAAGAATAATTAACGGCAGAAAAAAGGAAAATTATTATTTTTAAGACATTCTGCTTAAAAGCTCGAAAAATTGACAAAATATGTGAGCAGAAAATTGAAAAATGTTTAAAACCCATCTGGCAGGACATTACGTACCTAACCAGAGGGAAAAAGTTTGGAACCATTGTGGTGAGGTTCAAGAACATAGAAACGGCACAACAACACTGTAAAATCATTAGAATCGGAAGACACAATATTAATCCCAATTTACATGGGAATGAGAACATCTAAGGTTAGAATACTAAGAATTCCACCCGGAGTAAACCCTATATTCTTGATGGCGGCAGTCCTGGCAAGCAGGGAGGATAATATAAATCTCCTGCAGGCTACCGTCACAGAGAATACATACTGGACTGGACAAACGCT
>NW_026437359.1:0-265 GCF_001194135.2 Octopus bimaculoides
TGAATTACCTCATTCCGATCTTCAGCCAAATATTTTAATAAATTTGCCAACGTCTAAAAAACTCACGTTAATTTTGACCATGCGACATCAAGACCACGTGAGGCAGACATTAAGAAATTTATCTGCCAGTGAGTTTAATATATATATATAGCGAGAGGGAGAGAGTGAGAAAAGGGTGGAGAGGAATATCTGCAGATAGATGGATAGATAGATAAACAGACAGACTGACAGACAGACAGGTAGATAGATAGATAGATAGATAGAT
>NW_026437360.1:0-568 GCF_001194135.2 Octopus bimaculoides
TATTCATGAAGATTAGAATATTTAGGGAAAAGGGAAGGTGATATAAGAAAGTTAAATGCTCTGCAGTGATTTAGAAATGTATATCATCATCATCACCATCATCATCATCATCATCATTTAACGTCTGCCTTCCATACTAGCGTGGGTTGGACGATTTGACTGAGGACTGGCGAACCAGATGGCTGCACCAGGCTCCAATCTGATTTGCCAGAATTTCTACAGCTGGATGCCCTCCCTAACGCCAACCACTCCGAGAGTGTAGTGGGTGCTTTTATGTGCCACCGGCACAAGTGCCAGGAAGGGGACACTGGTGACGATCACGCTCAAATGGTGCTATTTACGTGCCACTGGCACAGATTATTACAAAGTAACATAGCATTAACTATGAGAGAGAGACCTTTGGTTTCCAACAAAGGTAAAAGCTCTCTGAATTTTCCCCATCATATTCTTATTGTAACATTGATTTATCATATTAAAAAGAATATTAAAATTTATCAATATATTTTTCATAATATAAAATACTAGCAGAGGCACCCGGCGTTGCTCAGGAATGAAATTGTTGCTTATA
>NW_026437361.1:0-409 GCF_001194135.2 Octopus bimaculoides
CCTTTGTATACCCTGATCCTTTCTTTATGGCTGTAACCTGAGAACTGCATACGGTGGACGAAATGTATTAGATACTGAACTCTGGCTAGAAACTAAGAACAATAAAACCAGAATCCTCCATTCACACTATACAAAACCTATGGCCTCCAAATACCTGATCCACCGGAACTCGGCTATTGCGGACAATGCCAAATTCAATATATTGATGGCAGACCTCGTCAGAGTAATGCGAAATGTCTCCTGCATGTGCAACCCTACAGAATTAAAGAGACATATACAACATTTTGTTCACCGCATGCAGTTCTCAGGTTACAGCCATAAAGAAAGTAGATAAAAAAAAAGTTGATAAAAAGGTAGATAAAAAAACACACATGAACAAATAAATAAATAAAAACAAATACAAACGAAC
>NW_026437362.1:0-329 GCF_001194135.2 Octopus bimaculoides
CAGGCACAAAACAGCGCAATAAGTCCATTAAATTCAGTAAAATACATAAACCAAACATAATGTGTATGATATTAATCAAATGCCTACTAACTATAAAATTGTTGAACAGTATCAGGAACCTCATAAAACAGAACATGTACTCAAACCTTAAAGTAACACTATAATATACTACGAAAATACTTTATTTAACACTTTCTTAGCTAATAACAAACCACAAGCATTTTAAACCTATGAACAAGCTGCTTATGACCAGTGTTATTTATAAATTCAATTGCAAACATGAAAGTTGTAAACTTCATGACTTTAACTGTTATGTTAGCCATTCAAGT
>NW_026437363.1:0-222 GCF_001194135.2 Octopus bimaculoides
ATATGCATATATACATGTGCATATTTATATATACATATATATAAATATGCATATACGTATATATATGTATATGCATAGATATATAAATATGTATATATACTTATAGGTTTGTATGTATGTATATATATATATATACATATATATATAACTAAATATAAAAGCCAAAAATAATATTATACATGAGTATCTGTGTGCAGTGCATACACACACACACACACACAG
>NW_026437364.1:0-398 GCF_001194135.2 Octopus bimaculoides
TCATGTTGAAAATGACGATGTTGATGATGATAATTAGGATAGTGATGATGACGATGATGGTGATGACGATGGAGACGATAATGATGATGATGATGATGAGGAGGAGGAGGAGGAAGAGGAGCAGGTGGAGGTTGATGACGATGATGATGGTGGTGATGGTGAGGAGGAAGAGGATGGAGCTGATGGTGATGACGAGGAGCAGGAGAAAGAGTGAGCGAGGAGGAAGATGATGATGGTGGTGATGGTGAGGACGAGGATAATGACGATGATGATGATGATGAAAAAGAAGAAGAAAAAAGAACGAGCTGATGACGTACAAGAAGAAGAGGAAGAACAAGAAAAAGACAGACAGCCAGACAGCCAGACAGAAGTACTCTACGACAACACCACCAACAACA
>NW_026437364.1:408-741 GCF_001194135.2 Octopus bimaculoides
TTTGTATATGTATATATATATATATATGTGTGTGTGTGTGTGTGTGTGTGTGTGTGTGTGTATGTATGTATGTATATATATATGTATATATATACACACACTTATATACATATATACATGCATACAAAAAGCGTAAATACAGCCACACAAGCATATACATGTGCATATATATTTGTGTGTCTATATATATATGTGTGTATGCGTGTGTGTGTGTTTATACATACATGCATATATATATATAATCTTACGTACATATACTTGTGTATTTATGTATGTGTATATGAATGTATATATATATATATATATATATGTATGTATGAATGTGTGTGTATG
>NW_026437364.1:751-1283 GCF_001194135.2 Octopus bimaculoides
ATGTATGAATGTGTGTGTATGTGTGCGTATGTATGGATGGATGGATGGATGGATGTGTGAGTATGTATGAATGTGTGTATGTATGGGTGTGTGTATGTATGTATTTAGACGCACACACTCAAACACACATGCAAGCAGTGCCATCTAGCCGTAATAGAGGTTGTGGCGGTCAAAGGTCGAAGGTCGAAACGAATCGATTTCAATTAAGGTCACATCAAACGAAAAGAAACAAGACAACAGACCGCCAAAAACAACAACAACAACATCAACAACATAAACGACACCAACAACAACATCGTCAAATACAACAGAAATAAACAACATCAACAGCCAATACCGTTTCACAAGTGAAAAATGACAAAAACGTAAAAATACGTAAAAAGAAACATAAAAAAAAACTACGTTAAACGAAACTCACATCACACAAGATCTTATTGAACGTTAACAGAAAAACAAAAAACGAGGAGAGAAAGAGAGAGAGAGGGAGAGAGAGAGAGAGGGAGAGAGAGAGAGAAGGAGAGAGAGAGAACAC
>NW_026437364.1:3111-4113 GCF_001194135.2 Octopus bimaculoides
ATGTATGTGATTTATTTATTATTAAATGTAATATTAGGTTGTTCCGAATATAATGGCCGACTTCAGAAACATAATTTTATTCTGGAAAATTTAACAATAAAAACGTTTTGATTAGTCAAAATATGATCCGTGAACATCTATGCATCTCCGCCATCGATCAACGAGATTATTTATGCCTCTTTGATAAAAACTTATTGGCTTTGATGCTAAGAAATCTTTGAAAGCTGATTCCACCTTTGGTTTGGACCTGAAAACCGTGTTTTAAAACGTAAAATCGTGTTTGAATGCTTGAAAAAATGGTAGTCCTTGGGCGAAAGATCAGGAGAATATGGAGGACGTGGCAAAGTCTCGTCTCCCAAATCTGTGAGTTGCTGCAGCGTCATTTTTGTAACATGTGGCTTTGCATTATCATGGAGCAGAAATAGACCACGCGGCGAGCTGGCAAAAACGTTAGCGACTTAGAAGATGGAAACATTGAATAGCATAAGTTCATGTTCTTTTCACACTAGAAAACAAACGTGACAGCCACATTTGGAACGCCTTCGATTACAGGTCAAATTAAACTCGACGAATAGATTTGACCTGGATCTCAACTACAACAGTAATGACAGTCATAGCAAGAAACAGCTACCGCAACAACAACATCAATAAGATGTTATGCAATGCTTAGCAATCTAGCAATATGGCGGAAAAGTTTTCGTGACAAAACCAATGATTACGAAAGAGCGGAAGTCGATTTTGTAGACAACCACTCGACAGTGAAGTCTGTTGATATCAAGTTTAGCTGTCGAAGTATTTTTTTTCTAGAAATTTCATCTTCACGTTTAAGAACCTGGCTTATGTGTAAGTGTGTGTATGTGTTTATGTGTGAGGCAGTGATTGTGAGTGAATGTGTGTATGTGTGGTTATTCAGCTATTTCAAACCTTATACAGTAAATGTGTATCAACCTATGTTGACAATCTGTCTTCAATGTATATATATATATATATATATATATATAT
>NW_026437364.1:6575-7449 GCF_001194135.2 Octopus bimaculoides
GAATAAGTTTTGGGGTTGATTTGTTCTACTAAAGGCGGTGCTCCAGCATGGCCGCAGTCAAATGATTGAAACAAAGTAAACGAATAAAAGAATACACACACAATGTGATCGCTAGAAAAGCGGGAAAGTGTGAAGGCAAAATTAAACAATGATTGATTAGATCGTCAATAAACTGTGTGATAGGTGGTATCTGATTGGTTGCTTTTGTTATCGAATGATCGCGTCATCATAACAAGCATTGACGTCATTTGCTTCGGATTGAACCCCGACATCCTGGAAGAAAGCTGTGAAAGGAAACAGCAATCAGACTTTCAGAGACAAATTACTGTTCTTTTCAAAAGTGAAAATCCCGATTTGGGGACTGACCAAATGTTTAAATGTGTCACCGAATTTCACCGAGTTACCGACTGTTAATATGATATCTCGCTTTGTGATGACGCTTATTGTTTGCCTCAAATAGAATCTTGTGAAAATATAAATCAGTATTTCACGAATTCTCTGCTTTTCTAGCGACCACGCTGTATATATTGTTAGAGCAGTAACTCGGCTACTAATTTAGAAGGGTGGTCATACATATAGAGGGTAGACTGGATATGGAGAGTGAGATTGAGTGAAATAGAAGCGTATCCAATTATACAGGGTGTCCACAAAGTCTGGGTACATGGAGTAAATAAAATCATAACATAAACGATTAAATATAAGAAATAATAATTTATTAAAGTATGTGTTAATCCCCATGTGGGTACATGGAGTAAATAAAATCATAACATGAACAATTAAATATAAGAAAGAATAATTTCTTAAAGTATGTGTTAATCCCCATGTACCCAGAGTTTGTGAACACCCTGTATATTATGTAAAACTTAAACGTACG
>NW_026437364.1:10785-11091 GCF_001194135.2 Octopus bimaculoides
GTGTCTGTAATTATGTATAAAGATAACGATGGAGGAGATGATGATGCTGATGGTTGTGGTGGTGATGGTCATGACGATGGTCATGACGAAGGGGAAGAGGTGGGGGGGGGAGGATACTGAAGCGAAATGGAGGCGGAAGAAGACGTGGCGTAGGAAAACAGAGGACGAAGCGGACCATGATGGCGGTGAACGTGATGATGATGATGATGATGATGATGATGATGATGATGATGATCGTGATGATGATGATGGTTATGGTGGTAGTAGTGATGATGATGATGATGATGTTGATGATGGTTATGGTGT
>NW_026437364.1:11920-12868 GCF_001194135.2 Octopus bimaculoides
TATAGTCCGCCCTTGAGTATAATATGTTTTATCTTCGAAACGCCTAGTTTTAGAATAGAGGCAGCTGATGAAGGAATAATTCCATAAGTGGCCCGTCTGTTTTCCTATGTGTTCATTCTGTTGTCTGTAAACAAAGCCCGTTCATTTTTCTAACGTCCTGTACCCGGATATGCATCTATATATACATCTATATATACATGCCACACAGTGAGAATGAACCCGGAACCATGTGGTTGGTAAGCAAGCTACTTGCCACACAGCCACTCCTATGTATGTATGTATGTATGTATGTATGTATGTATGTATTCTCATACATTTACTTGTTACCTACATACACGTTAGAATACGTATACCCAGGAATGCACTGGCAGACAGAAATAAGCGTAAGACAAACACATATACAAACCATGAAGAGGAAACACACAAATATATAATTCACACACAGACACTAACAAACACACACACACTCACACGTACACACACACACTCACACACACACACGCATGCACATGAAGAAAGTGTCACATACATGCATATACGAACACACACGAGCAGACAGACGAGATGAGAATAAAAATGGCGTCGAACTTGAAAATTGCTAGAGTAGAAGGTTTTGGCAGTTGACAAGAGGAAAGGAGAAAAGAGAGCGGTAAAAGGGAGATAAGAAGAATAACAAAACAACAAAATTAACGATACCATCGCCATCTTTGACGAAAAGGAAACATGAACAAAAAGGCGGACGGATGTACATAAGATATACACGCATTAACGTACTCCCATGTAGATGTGTACACAAATATATGTGCGTGTATGTGCATATGTGTGTATGTGGATATATGTGTGTGAGTGTATGTATTAAATACACGCACAAGGTAACAACGACAGACACACACAATTCATAAATGCATATATCTATCTAGGTATACATACATACATACATACATACAT
>NW_026437365.1:0-201 GCF_001194135.2 Octopus bimaculoides
ATATGATACTTTTACAGGAAGATACATGATAGTGACTAAGACGTTTTGGCTAGCTAACATTTCTCAATCAAGACTGTCCGAAGGCTGTTGGCAAACCGAAACTTCGTGTTTAGTGGCACCGCTCTTGTAAAAGTATTGTAAAAATGTAATCTACAAAAGTTATTTGAGAATGTGTTATTTGAAAATGAAACTGTTTCTATA
>NW_026437366.1:0-201 GCF_001194135.2 Octopus bimaculoides
TGCGTACTGGGGTCGATCTAATCGACTGGCCCCCTTCCCCAAAATTTCGAACCTTGCGCCTAGACTAGAAAAGAATATTAATTTATTGGATGTACCTCTATAAACCCAGTGAAGAGGGTAAGTAAAATATTCGAAAACTCAGACTAATCTAATGTGGTTGTGTTCAAATGACAGTCTATCTGACATTGAGGAAAGTTAAAG
>NW_026437367.1:0-916 GCF_001194135.2 Octopus bimaculoides
TAAAAAATCATTAGCTAAAGTTTTTATATAAATAAAGTAGTTTATGTCTATATTTTATTTTTCGTTCATGAAAAGAAATAAGTAAATTATTATCCTTATGAAATAATATCTCTTTAAATTCATTATTACATAAATTACAAAAGTTATTACCTATATGATAGGATTTAGCTTTACAAACTATCTCCCATTTTAAAATATAGTTAATATTTTTAGATTTAAGTTCCCAAATATATTTACTGAGGCCAGTAGAATTAATTAAATTTCTATTCTTAAATGAGTGCATATGTTAAGCTACACTTAATTTAATTTTATTAGAAGTCGATCCTATATAAATCTCATTTAAATTATAACCATTATGTTTATTTTCATTCAATAATTTCACTATACATTTATACACTACATCTTTCAAACTACATTTATTATTAAAATTACATTTAGTTTTATCTAAACATGTACAATTAATTATATCCTGGTCAACATTATTATTATTAAAATTAATATTAGAATAATTATTAAATTTAAATCTATAGTACTTATTTAACTTAAATTTATTAAAAGAAGAGATATTAGCAACATTAATAGTAATAGAATAACCTACACCAAAATTATTTTTAGAAAAATATAATGATATATTTTATTATCTCTAAGGAATAAATCAATTTTGGTTCTTCATAGATTATTTTTAATAGATAACTTATTTAACACAAAATTATTTAGAAGTTATAGTTTCATTTCAACATAATATTAGAACTTCGATTTGAATAGTGTTGATATATTTTCGATTATTTTTGATTAATAATATTTGATTAATAATTAATCTTTACTGTTTATAATATCGTTAAAATTTTTTTAAAATTAAAACTTTGTATATATATATAACGTTTAATCTTTTATTCTTAATAATTTTTTCTTTCCT
>NW_026437369.1:0-762 GCF_001194135.2 Octopus bimaculoides
ATGTACGTCTTTGGTGATTTTTTTATGGTTTCATTTATAATCTGGCTTTTTGTGTATTTTTGACAGACCATAGAAGAGGCTAGGCTTGCATTTGAAGTTTGTTAAAAAATCAATCTCCTTGGTTGTCAGTTCATTTCCATGTTTTAATTAGTGAGGACAGGGTTTTCATTATTTTTTGTGGGTGTAGTTTGTGTCTTTTTCATAGTGTTGATTGTCATCAAGCATGGAGATTACTACATTTCTATAGTATGTCCATTATTACAACTGCACTTCCTTTATCTGCTTCCTTAATCGTAATATCTTCATTATTTTGGAGTTCTATTAGTTCCTTCCATTGTGTAGTGTTAAAGTTTGAGTTAACTGTCTGCTTATGCATGGTGTGGTAAGAGAAGTTCTCAATGTGGTTGCAGAATTCAAGGTTTTTATTTCTTCCTTTGTGTGGGATGTGCTCACTTTTGTTTTTGACTAGTGAGTCATCTTCAGTGTTGTGATTGGTTAATGTTTCCGTGTGTCTTAATTTTCTACAGAATTCTGTTATACTGTCCTTCACTTCATTTTGGTTGGCTCTGCGTGGGGTTGGGGTGAATTTTAGCCCTTTTGATAGGATGTCTATTTTTATGCTTGAAAGAGGTTTGGTTGAGAGATTGATTATCTTTGGTGTTTCCTGATTACCAGATTCCAGCCGGTGTCCTGGTGTCTCTGGTCTGGGGCTAAAAATGTTTGTAATTTTGTTTGCATGAGCTGTCTGTGAGGTTGTATGGG
>NW_026437370.1:0-375 GCF_001194135.2 Octopus bimaculoides
ATTTTAATGATTTGTCTTCATTGCTGAAATGCCAAAATATAAATCTATTCTATAAAGACTAAGTGAATTGTTTAAACTGCAGATGAGACAATCTTTAATGAGATATAATGTTTTGTTTCCATCACTGCAGTGGTACAAACATCAAACCTTAGTGAAGTATGTCTGATAAAAACAGGTTTCATCATTTAAACTGAAGAACTCTCTCATTAAATATTTGTTTAAATCCTCCGGTAGATTGTCTCTAATATGATAACACTGTGCATTAGATCTACTTAAAAATAATGATAAAAGAAAGGATGGAAGATGGCATCAAATAGCCAATATATAAAGACCACCACCACCACCACTACCACAACCACCACCACCACCACCACC
>NW_026437371.1:0-1560 GCF_001194135.2 Octopus bimaculoides
TATATATATATACTTATACATACATACATATATATATATATATATATACACACAATCCAAATAATAAGAGATTTGTTACGATTGTTTCTTTACCAATTGTGCCTGCAACACCAGGTTATGCAAAAATTTAAAGTGAAAATGTATGTAATGTATGCAGCTTATAGCATTAGAATGGCACTTCATCAGATTTGCAACAAAGATGTTTTGTCATATTGTGCAAGGTCTTTCAGGCCTTATTTTGGGGTTTATATTGGAAAGAAACAAAATGCAAATAAAAGTGTGGCTGGAGGATAAATCATTAGTATAAAGATCATGTGTGAAGGATGAAGAAGAAGCTGTATGATTGCTTAGCTGGCCAGAACTTAAAGAATCCATCTTGTGATTCGTTCCTGTGATCTTCTTATCACAAGTGTGTATTGCCAAAACTGTGACCTCTCAATGCTTAGAAGTGGCTGCTCAATCTGGAGAGACACTCTGATCTCTGAGCTATGCAGCCTATCAACTAACATTACTCTAGAGATCCCTTGGAAGAATCCCATTTTAGCCATTTCTATTTGCGACCATCCTCTTTCAGTTGTTACATGACATATGCATGCGCACCTTTGTTTTGGGATCACCACTACTGTATTATCTCCCCTTCATCCTAGCTCTCCTGTGTGACGCCTCTGTTCAGCATTCGCCATGATAGATCGCTAGCCACTAAACCTTTTTTTTTTCTCTCCCTGTTTCTTTCTGTGTTTCTTTCTGTTGAAGAGCGTAGGCTCGAAACATAAAAGACTTTCTCACCTTCCTGAGCGTTAAACTAATACATCTGTTTGTTGTTTACACACCCATCTTCGTCCTTTGTTTTTTTATAAATTCTCACAATGTATATGCATGTATGTATATACAGACATACACACACACACACACACACATATATATATATATATATATAGAGAGAGAGAGAGAGAGAGATATAGATATAGATATATATACATATATACCCATATATATATATGCATGTATGTATATACATATACATTTGTGTATATATATATATATATATATATATATATATATATATATATATATATATACATACACACACACACACATATATATATATATCTTGCTATATTTTGGGACAGTCATTCATAAACATATATATATATATATATATGTGTGTGTGTGTGTGTGTGTGTATATATATGTATATGTATGTATATGTATATATACATGTCTGTTTACACACACAATTGGTAATGAGACACATATGTACTTTACAGAGAGTACACATGCACAATTATTAGTCTTAACGAGGTATTTCCCTCCAAAAGTGCTCAAAAGTGCTCTTGAATTATGTAATTATTAATTATTTGTGACTGCGACACATCTGTTCAGTGAAAAAAATAGGCGCACAGGATTAAACAGCTGAAAAATGAAGAAAATTTGTGATAGATTATACATGGTCTTACTCAGCAGCAAAGTTTGTGTGTGTGTGTGTATATACACACATATATGTATGTATACATGCATTCATTCATACATATATACACATACACAAATATATATATATAT
>NW_026437372.1:0-546 GCF_001194135.2 Octopus bimaculoides
CACACATTTACACAAACGCATATACACATGCACATACAAATATACACACATACATATACACACACACAAACATATATACACACATACATACACATACACACATACACGCATATATACAGACACACACATATGCACACACACATATAAACGCACACTTATATACACATACATACACGTACACATACACACATATGTAAGAACACACATATGTAAGAACACACATACACACGCATAAACATATGCATACACACACACCGACATATATATATATAGAGAGAGAGAGAGACAGACAGACAGATAGACAGACAGACGACAGACAGACAGACAGACAGACAGATAGACTGACAGAGACTCACACACACACACTGACACGCATATACAACGATTCTCTGAAGAAAAAACCTTGTTCTTAATTTGTCAAGAAAGTGCCAGTGTCGGTGATCTCAAGGCATCATCTTTAGAAAGAAGCAGGAGACAGCAATGTAACAGTAGCAGCTGTAGGTGTTGTTGTTGTTGTTGTTGTTGTTGTTGTTGTTGTTGTTGTTG
>NW_026437373.1:0-220 GCF_001194135.2 Octopus bimaculoides
TCAAGTCACTGCCTGGAGTCGAACTCGGAATCTTGGGGTTAGTAGCATGCACTCTTAACCATTACGCCATATGACCTACGGGAAAGGAAAAGGTATACACCGTATACATCAAAAGAAGGGAAATATACATTGTATACGGCACTAAGAAATAAGAATATAGAAGAAGAAAAAATTATATTGATGGGGTTCACCTGGTACAGGATGACCTCAATGGATAATT
>NW_026437374.1:0-346 GCF_001194135.2 Octopus bimaculoides
AAGCAGAACAAAAAAACAAAGAATGATATAAATAATTATTTCGACTAAAGGCACAAGGTCTGAAATTTGGTGGGAGGGGACTAGTGGATTATGTCGATCCCAGTGCTTCATACCGAAAGGATGAAATGCAAAGTCGACCTTGGCGGGATTTGAAATCAGAACGTAAGGACAGACGAAATGCAGATGAGCATTTTTCCTGGCGCGCTAACGATTCTTATTTCTTTATTGCTCACAAGGGGCTAAACATTGAGGGGACAAACAAGGACAGACAAAGGGATTAAGTCGAGAAAATCGATCCCCCAGTGCGTAACTGGTACTTTATTTATCGACCCCGAAAGGATGAAAG
>NW_026437375.1:0-467 GCF_001194135.2 Octopus bimaculoides
ACATACTTACATAAATACATATCTTCATACATACATTCAAACATACATACACTCACCGCACACAGATATATGTATGTATAACTTCTGAAAACTAATGTCCAGTTAACTTCTGTACTTCTACATAGTCGCCGATTATCTGAGTACGTTCTTATATTCTATATCTATTAATTTACAGACATATTTCATTATGGCGTCAAACTACCATCAGTTCTATGTGGATGTTATCACCAATTTATACTTAGATTTCTGAAGAATTACTTCGCAATGGATATTAATACAATTCTCATTTCTTTGATGTAATAGAAAACAAGCACTTTACTATGCATTACCTAAACTATTTACTAATATATGTATCTATGTATATGTGTATATGTATATACACATACATGTGTGCGTGTGCCCGTATTTATATATTTATATATAAATATATGTGTGTGTATATCCATATATATATATATATATATATA
>NW_026437376.1:0-222 GCF_001194135.2 Octopus bimaculoides
ACATACATACATACATACATACATACATTAATCCATGCATACATACATACATATGTGTATACACATGCAACCTGATGCACACACATGCACAAAATTAAAAAAGAACGCAGCTCCGATAACGCACAGAGTCAACGACTATTGAAGAGTGCAAACAGCAACGAAAATTTTAGAAAAAATGAGTAAGTAAATAAGTGGAAATAGAAACGGTGAGTGTGTTAATTA
>NW_026437377.1:0-384 GCF_001194135.2 Octopus bimaculoides
AATGTAAACAATTCTGAAAGTACGACAGTGACAACAACAATAACAACATTAGCGACAAAAGCATCAATAAGCAGCCATGAAAACAAAAGAAAAATTACAATAATAATAATAATAATAATAATAATAATAATAATGATAATAATAATAACAATAATAATAATAATGATAATAATAATAATAATAATAATAATGATAATGATAAATGAATACTAAAAAGCAAATGCAAGAACCATAACAAACAACAACAAACAACTTCATCAGCAACAGCGGCAGAAATAACAAACATTTTGCTGCGAAATATTTTCATAAGGATCGGTTTCCATGGAGGCACTGACTCACAACACGGCCTCTCCGCCTCCTTACGATCTTAAAGAGGCAGTGTGT
>NW_026437378.1:0-1322 GCF_001194135.2 Octopus bimaculoides
ATACGACGGGCTTCTTTCAGTTTCCCTCTACCAAATCCACTCACAAGGCTATTGTAGGCCCGAGGCTACAGTAGAATACACTTGCCCAAGGTGCCACGCAGTGAGAATGAACCCGGAACCATGTGGTTGGTAGGCAAGCTACTTACCACACAGCCACTCCTGCGGAGACGTGCATACACATACACAAATATGTGAGAGAGAGAGAGAACAAGCGTTTACCGCCCTACGTCGTCAGTGGGAGGGGGAAATGTGAACTGCGGCTAAGACTTACGTATAAACTGCTAGCTCCGTGTGTTTGAAAATGTACTGGTAACGGGAAACAGCACAGAGCTAACATTCCGACTTGTATGTGCGTACGCACATGTAAATATATATACACACACATATATATATATACATATATTTATATGTGTGTGTGTGTGCGTGTGTAATGCAATCTTTATGGCCAGCTTAATGTGGTTGTCTTGTTAGGTAACCGAATACGACGTTATTGGCGTTGAGACGCGCTCTCATTTGCACGCATGGTGCATAAAAGCGCCGAAATATATCGGTTGCAGACGAGAATAGTTTGACAGGAGCGTCGGAACTGAATGTAATCCATCTATCTATCTGTCTGTCTGTCTGTCTATCAATTAATCTATCTAGCTAGCTAGCTAGCTCTCTGTCTCTCTCTATTTGTCTATCTATCCATCTCTTCATCTGTCTATCTACCGATCAGTCTGTTTGTCAAGTCTATCTATTTATCTATCTATCTATGTATCTATCTGTCTGTCTATCTCTGTCTATCTATCTATCTATCTATCGATTTCTCTACTTATGTATTTGTTTGTCTATATATATATATCTATCAATATATACATCTCTCTGTACAGATAAACGCAAACACACACACACATATATTCAGGCAGCCTTTCCGGATTAAGGATATTTTTTCCGAATCAGAGGTGGTCACTTAGGTCAGCATTTGTACATTATTGTAGATGATGCAAATTTATTAATATGGTACCGTGTTAGATGCTGGTCTGTGCATGCAAGACAGCCGTTGGTTTGCCTGGGTTACGGAATCTTGAATTTCCTTCCCGTCGATTAGTGCGGATTATCGGAAGTTTCAAACCATCAGTGCCCGAAAAATCGATGCTGTACCTATATAGATAAAAATAGACGGACAGACAGACAGACAGACAGGTAGGTAGATAGATAGATAGATAGATAGATAGATAGATAGACAGACAGACAGACAGACAGACAGATAGATAGATAGATAGATAGATAGATAGGTAGGTAGGTAGGTAGGTAGGTAGGTAGGTGGATTGATGGATGGA
>NW_026437378.1:1951-2451 GCF_001194135.2 Octopus bimaculoides
ATATATATATATATATATATATATATATATATATATATATATATACATACATATGAGAAGCGTCGTCAACGAAGATTCTTGGGCCTCAACAGGGTTTCGGGTCTTTCAACGTTCGACCCACCCACTCATTTGAAAGCTAGCGATGTGTGGAGCACATCGTTGTCTTTAACATCCTGTGACGTACACTGCCGGTACGAAAATATAAACGATGTTACTATCTTCCCTCTAGAGGATAACACTAAACAGCTAGAACTGCTGTTAAAAAAGTTGTTGACACAAACACACTACGTTTTTGCCCAACTGATAACGATATCGGTTACCTTCGATGTGGACACTGTCAACAATTTCAAGTGATAAGTTTAGAGACAACTTTCTCAAACTCCTCCATCGCTGCTTTGATTAGCCGAAAGTTAGTGTAAGCTACACAAGCAACAATCACTGCATAACATGTCAATAACAATCTTTAACTTGTTTCAGTCATTTGACTGCGGCCATGCTGG
>NW_026437379.1:0-264 GCF_001194135.2 Octopus bimaculoides
AAACCGGCCATATCTGTTCTACCTGTTTATGTTCCAACAAGCCAGAGTTGGCCTCTTACACCTACCCTACAATGTCACTCTAAAAGCAAACAATCACGTCTTCAAAATTTGAAAGCTGTGAGAGAATGCATGACAAATTGACAGTAACATCACATTCAACAGAATAATCTGCATGGTAAAGGGTTAAGTCACAATTTACAGAGAAGGACCCACAACAACTATCAATGGGATTGCTTTGTCCCCTTATGAACACGTTTATGAGAA
>NW_026437380.1:0-360 GCF_001194135.2 Octopus bimaculoides
GGCCTGGTTGGAGGCCCAACCTTCCAAGTTCTTTTACAGAGCTTAGAAAAGTTGAAGGACAGCTGCAATAAGTGTGTGAATCTAAAAAGGGACTATGTTGCATGAAATCTCAATTAACACATCCTCCAGTACTTGCTTTTATCGAAAGCCAGGAACTTTTCAGCCCCAATTTTGTGTGTATCTTCATCGTCATTTAACATCTGCTTTCCAGGTTGGCATGGGTTGAATAGTTTGACAGGAGCTAGCTAGACAGAAGACTGCACCATGCTTCAATGTCTGTTTTGGCATGGTTTCTATGGACTTCTTTCAGTTTCCATCCACTCACAAGGCTTTGGTGAGTCTGAGGCTATAGTAGAAGAC
>NW_026437382.1:0-252 GCF_001194135.2 Octopus bimaculoides
GATGATGATGATGATGATGATGATGATGATGATGATGAATGTGATGATGAGGATGATGATGGTGATGAAGATGACGATGATGACATGAGAGTTACGAAAAAAAAAACGTCAAAACTATTTTACAGAATAATATAGATGTAAATTATAATAGCACTGTCATTATAAATCTTCAAGTATAAGAATATTTTCTTATTAAATTCTTATCTGAGTTCTATTTAATGACGTTTTCAATGGACGTATTTAAATATATGA
>NW_026437383.1:0-432 GCF_001194135.2 Octopus bimaculoides
GTATATATGTATATATATTTATATATATATATATGCATACGTATGTATATATATGTGCGTGTTTTCTCTCTCTCTCTCTCTCTCTCTCTCTTTGTTTCTCTCTCTCTCTCGCTCTTTCTCACTCTCTCTATGTGTGTGAGTATGTTTTAATGCATATATAATTCCTGGCTTTCTCGACTTGGGTGCTTCAGAGATCTGGTCGGGCCGTTGATGTTAAGACGAAGTATATATACAGTGCGTGTGTTTAATTGGCAAAAAAATGACCATCTGAGATATAAACAATATCTGTTTCAACACACAATTTCACATCAGGAATCTTACATAACAAATACCTAAATGTAATATGATAGGATATTTTTCAGATCGAATGACTATGAGGGCCCACCTGAATAAAGGAGTCAAATGAGGTCATAGGTAAAAAAAAAAAAAAAG
>NW_026437384.1:0-122 GCF_001194135.2 Octopus bimaculoides
TAAATAATGGGATCGTAAAGGGGAGTTAATCTTGTATTTCTACAAATAGTCTTGAGATAAATGTGTATAATTATATATACACATGTATACGCACATATATACACACATACATACTCACACAC
>NW_026437384.1:314-457 GCF_001194135.2 Octopus bimaculoides
ACATATTTACATACACATACATAAACATACATACATCCAACCATATATATATACATGTACATATATATGTAGCCGCAGGCATGTCTGTATGGCAAGTAGCTTGCTTCCCAACCACATGGTTCTGGGTTCAGTCCTACTGCGTG
>NW_026437385.1:0-682 GCF_001194135.2 Octopus bimaculoides
ATGTATGTATTATGTATGTATGTATTTGTGGGTATGTATATTAACAGAAAAACATGTATGTATGATGTATGTGTGCATCTAGAATGTATGTACATCGTTTGTGTACTCCATCACTCTATATAAATGTGTATGTATGTGTGCACACATGCATGTGTATGTGATGTACATGTTCAGACTTATAGATATGAATATATGAGTATACAAGCGTTTCTATATGTGAATGTACGTAATTTTAGTGTTCATGCTATGTTATGTTATGAGGAAGTAGTCATTGGTAAATGTCCAACGAGAAAGATTCAGTCGCCCAACAAGATCTGACTACTGTTTATGCCAAAGAGCAACTTATTGATTGAACCACATGCCAAGCTTCTGACCACTTATCAAAGAGACAATCTGTCCACCTTGTTGCGTTGACATCTGGTGAGGAAAGAAATGACCACATATATCATATTTAACTGACATGGAAAAACCTCCTAAATAACAAGTTCCTATTGGCAGATATAAGTTAATGCACCAACCTGTCTGGTCATTCCTGAACTTACTTTTGCAACATTAATCATGCCATTAGTAGCAATCTTTGGTCCCAATGGAACTATCATTGCTTAACATACGAGTGTGTGTGTATGTGTGTACGCGCACGTACATGTATATGTAATATGTATATATATATATATATATATAT
>NW_026437386.1:0-227 GCF_001194135.2 Octopus bimaculoides
TTTGAATACTAAGCCACTTACATACCTTTCAGAGCATGGGTCTTGTAGCTTATCTATTAACTCGAACAAATACAGGTTTAAGGATGTAAATTATGCTTGCACACACATACACACGAACATACACCGACAGAAACATAGGCACAAACGCAAGTACATACATAGATAGACACACACACGTGTATTCATGCAGAAACACGCACGCACACACAGAGAAAAACATACACACT
>NW_026437387.1:0-418 GCF_001194135.2 Octopus bimaculoides
ATGATGATGATGATGATGATGATGATGATGATGATGACGATGATGGTGAAGATGACGATGATGATGATGATGATGATGATGGTGACGATGATAAAACAATTATAGAAACCGTGATCATATTGAGTATGGTAAGGATAATATTTCTGCTGCTGCTGCTGGTGTTGTTGTTGAGGTACTTATTGATGAAGGTGATGAGTATGAAGAAGATGAAGAATATAATGATTATAAAAAATGCTGGCGTTTAAATGGCGGTGGTGTTAGTGCCAGTGGCGATGGTAGCCATCATATTGATGGTTCTGATGGTGATGGTGATGGTGATAGTGATAGTAGATATCTTTTTAGTGATGGTGGTGGTGGTGGTGGAGGTGTGGTTTGGAAGTTATTGCGTTGTTGTTGATGGTGGTAGTAATAATGGTGG
>NW_026437388.1:0-255 GCF_001194135.2 Octopus bimaculoides
ATATATATATATATATTTAAATATAAGATTAAATAAATGGCGTTATACGCATGTGTTAAATGATTTCTTTTGTTTCCGACATATGTTTCGAAGATTACAATTGGTACATTCCAAAGTTATAAGTGATGTTGAAAAAGATGTAATCTTCTCTCCAGGGAAATACATAAAAATCAACTTAACCGTAAGACAATATTACCGAATGTGGCAACTGCGAGTAGAGAAGAATGCTACATAGCTTATTTGAAAAAACCATTG
>NW_026437389.1:0-562 GCF_001194135.2 Octopus bimaculoides
ATATATGTATGTATATATACAAATACACAGATATACATGCTTGCATACATGTATGTATATCTATAGTAATATATGTGTGTTTGTGTGTGTGTCTGTGTGCGTGTGTGTGTGTCTGTGTGTCCGAGTGCGCACGCATGTGTGCATAAAAGAGAAGGTGCGCATGTATGAACATTGGTTCCTGAACATCTATGAGATACACCTAGATTGAGACTGAAATCCATTCGTGAGTATGAAGAAATGTACGAATACTTACCAATTGCATATATTACATGGAGAAATGCGTGCAAGACAAATAATATTCTTAAGATTATAAACCTGGAAAATTACAGGACAAGTTATTACATTTGAAACATTTCAGGACAATGTTTACATCTAGTAAAGTTCAGAACAAACAAAAAATTATTTAAAATATTGCACTCAAGGATAAAATTTCAAATAAAATATTAGAATCAGAAACTATTCGCTTTTATTGAAACAAAAATAGTTTGTTACAAGTTATTACATCTATTTGCACCGACGGGGCACCGAACGTGTGTCAATAGCCAGCTGGAGGAGATGTTCT
>NW_026437390.1:0-336 GCF_001194135.2 Octopus bimaculoides
GGGGTCAATGAAATTTCAGAGAAATACATTTCAAACGGCATACATTACGATTAAAGAAATTTGTGGGGAAAATATTTTCCAAAGGATGGGGAGAGGACTTCGGAAAATTCACAAGATCCAAGTTTTTCCCTGATAATATATATATATGTGTATATATATATGTATGTATATATATATATATATATATATAGAGAGAGAGAGAGAGAGATTGATAGAGAGTGTGAGAAAGTAATAACGAGTGAATGAGAATAACAACGAAGGGTTTAAAAAGCGTAAAAATTATTCGAAGTGGGTAGAAATAAACACTACGTAGTGTAGTAGTACTACGCTAGGGTA
>NW_026437391.1:0-495 GCF_001194135.2 Octopus bimaculoides
AGATGCCACGCAGTGGGACTGAACCTGGAACCATGTGGTTGAGAAGCAAGTTTCTTACAACACAGCCTCTCCTGCACCTATATCTATGTATGTATGTATGTATGTATGTATGTATGTATGTATGTATGTATTTTAGGTGTCAGAAAGTGCTTCATTTCAATCTTACATTTCTGTTTACCGCACTTGCGTCACAGTGTATAACCTTAAAAACAATATAACTTATTTTCTTATCACTAATAAGAAAATTCCTAGCAAAGCTGGCAGCAAAAGGCAGCAGCGACCAATTCCTATGTATCTTATATATATATGCGTACTCAGTTCGTTAGTAACGATAGTAATTGTGATTAAAGGTGGTAAAGTGTGAACGTCACATATTGTAGAAGTAATTAGGAGTGTGTTAATAGAAATCTGTAATCAAAGCTGCAAAAGCTGAAGTTAAAATAAGACAAAATAAAACTGTCGTCACTAGTCGTGCTAGTGAGTGGTATATATATA
>NW_026437391.1:1597-1975 GCF_001194135.2 Octopus bimaculoides
CTCTCTCTCTCTCTCTCTCACTCTCTCTCACTCTCACTCTCTCTCTCTCACACACACACACACACATAAGTATGAACACAAGCATACACTCAAACACACCCACAATGCATATAAGCCTATGTTTCAGTTCTTAAATAACTCCATATTCCCCATCTTTTAGTTGCACCTTGCTACAAATAGTTTCACCCTTTTTTGCTATTCTCTCTTCCTTTTTACTTTGTACAAGAAAAAAACTTGCAAACGTATCTTTAATATCTAATTCTGAATAGACACTATAATACAGAACACATACATACATACATACATATATATACTTATATATAAATCTATATATATACACACACACATACATACAGATTATATATATATATATATATA
>NW_026437393.1:0-751 GCF_001194135.2 Octopus bimaculoides
AATTATCAAGGAGGCTGACTAGCATTGTAATGTCTTCAGATATTTCTTAAGTCAGAGAACATTTTCTGTCACAACCTGTATAACCAAATTTCTTTCTTTTACAGTTTTTGTAAAGTGTCCTTCAGTTTGAGTGAAAAACAATGGAAATTTGAGGGCTGCTGGCTTTTATATCTAGCATTACGTGAAATCACATATCAGAGAATTTTTATAGATGCTTCTTAAATTATCTTTCAATTCCTGCATCGATCTACAAAGCAATCTTATAATTAATCATAAATAAAATTAACTAATTCTTAAAGCAAATCTGAAAATATTTGAATTGTAATAAAGAAGTCTAAGCGATTTATAAGAAAATGCTGGAAGTTAATAAACTTGAATCATTCAGCATCCAGATTCCTCTGTCAAATTAATTAATCTTTCATTCACATTGTCTCCAATAAATCTTGCATTATTTCCTGGCTTCATGATTCAGAAGCTCTGATTGTCTTCAGAATGACATTGTTGAGTAAGTATGAGAAGCCGAATCTGGCTGGTTTGAACATAAAACAGAATATATGGACCTGATATGGTCATTTTGAATTGAAGGTTAAAAGTATGCCAGGTAAAAACCTTGGGTGAGTGCTACTAGTAACATTGTAACCTAGGACAATCTGTCGAAAGGTTGAGTTGTTGGTTCACTCAACAAGGAAGTCCTTCAAGTATGTTGGTGTGTTTATGTCCCCCGTCACTTAGCGGTTCGGCAAAAGAGACC
>NW_026437394.1:0-211 GCF_001194135.2 Octopus bimaculoides
CTATAACTGAAGAACTAGTGGATCATCCTTCCTTGGAAGAGATAAGTACTGCTATCAAAAAACTTTCTAATGGTAAAGCTCTTGGATAAGATGATATTCCCATAGAGGTGTATGAACATGGTAGCAGAGAGCTTGTAAGTAAGCTGTGCAAATTCATTTGTTTGATCTGGAATACTGGATCTGTTCCCCAGCAGTTCAAAGATGCATCTAT
>NW_026437395.1:0-242 GCF_001194135.2 Octopus bimaculoides
CGCTCTTCCACAAAAAGGAACATAGAAAGAAACAAGGAGAGAAAATAAAAGAATGTGTAGTGGCTAGCGATCTACCATGGCGAATACCGGACAAAGGGGTCACACAGGAGAGCTAGGAAGAGGTGGAGATAATAAAGTAGTAGTAAATCCAAAACGAAGGTGTGCGTGCGTGTGTATAATAGAGTATGTATTTGCGTGTGGAAGAGGGCTGGTGACCTTGACGTGTGCATGTGTGTATGTGT
>NW_026437396.1:0-289 GCF_001194135.2 Octopus bimaculoides
ACGCACACACACGCACACACACGCACACACACGCACACACACACACACACTTCACACACTCATACAAGGATAGATATGGAGACATACATCCATAATTAACAGACGCACATGCATAGTCACACAAACCCATACACATAAATACATTCAAATATGCGCACGCAAGGAGACATAGGTACACACACATACATACATATACAAACACAGAAATATGAACACACAAACGTGAATATGCAGATTACATACAAACAAACGTACACAAATACATACATACATACATACATAGATACAT
>NW_026437397.1:0-530 GCF_001194135.2 Octopus bimaculoides
TATAAGCTGCAATGTGTCTATATTAATTTACCAAAACCCAAATCTATGATTGTTATTAAATATCACTAGGATGTTTCAAAACCTATATTGTTAGGAATAAGAGCTAAAATGTTCTGATGCTGCAGTCAAAGGACACAATTGTATACACATATACCGACAGGAACTATGATCGCCTGAAAATAACCATCGAGAATTCCCTATACTGACTTGTCAGTTTCAGCAATTTCCGTTCCTCGTCAGTAAGAACTGGCTCGATTTCGGCAGATTGGGGCCTTAATTCTCTGTCAGTATATATATTTGCACCATAAAAATCTATGGATAATTTAGCAAATCGCTAATGTGTATACAGAGAGTTAATATAGGCAGCAGTCTGCAACGTTTTACCAAAGGGGAAAACTACAGTTGTCATTAAATATGGCTAGGGTGTTAGAAACACCTACATTGCTAGAAATAAGAGCTAAACTACTCTAATGTTGTAGTCAAAGCACATAATTGCATGCATATATATATATATATATATATATATATAT
>NW_026437398.1:0-209 GCF_001194135.2 Octopus bimaculoides
AATAAAACACCAGGCAAAGAAGAAAACGAGACTCAGATATACATTAGATTTATAGATACATACATACAAACAAACAATCATGCACACATACATGCGTATATACGTGCATACATGCATGCACACATACATAGCTCCATACATATATGCATGCTTATATGTATACATATATACTAACATATATACATACATACATACATACATACATACAT
>NW_026437399.1:0-736 GCF_001194135.2 Octopus bimaculoides
ATACATACATATATGTATGTATATATGTCCATTATATGCAATTAAGGCAGTATTAAATTAAGACGGCTATGTGTGTATCGTACTTAACGTATGCACACCGTCAATAGACCAGTTACTGGTCTATCAATGATAGATCAGACATAGCAGTCTCTTATGGACTTGCTGTGTTAAAAACACGATAAATATTTGAAAGAGACGAAAATCCGTTCCAGCAGCAGCCAGCAAGAACACCAGATGCATGACGGCCTTTTGAGCCTTTTCAATGGCGCATACTCGCAGCCAGTAACATGCTCGGACGAAAATTCATTGTCTGTGATATAGGAAGATGTGAATAACACATTTACTGATGCTGCAAATAGCTGCCCGACTGAATAAAAATACCGTACACGTAATTGAGTTAGTATTTAATTGAAATAGTCATCTTTGTATCATACTTAATCTATACACAATGTCGATGGACCGTTCACCGCGGTATTTGTCCTGAGATAACATTTCGTATGGACGTGCTGTGTCAAAAACACAATAAATGTTAAAGGTATACATACATACATAATACATACATAATACATACATACATACACACATACATACACACGCACTTGTATATTTTGCTGCA
The DNA here is from genome assembly GCF_001194135.2 of Octopus bimaculoides. Taxonomy (NCBI): domain Eukaryota; kingdom Metazoa; phylum Mollusca; class Cephalopoda; order Octopoda; family Octopodidae; genus Octopus; species Octopus bimaculoides. The sequence goes on from NW_026437399.1 coordinate 617, forward strand.
ATGCACTTAATCAGATGTTTCGTGTTCAGTTTCACAACCCTCTCCTATATCTTTGATGTGCTATAACCCTATTATCCGAGTAAAGACAGGGTACGTGTTAAATGCATTCAAAATATCAAC
>NW_026437399.1:746-1208 GCF_001194135.2 Octopus bimaculoides
CCCTCTCCTATATCTTTGATGTGCTATAACCCTATTATCCGAGTAAAGACAGGGTACGTGTTAAATGCATTCAAAATATCAACATTTGGTTTTGATTTTATTCCGATACATACATCCATGCATGCATGCATATATACATATATACATACATACATGTATACATACATACATGTATACATACATACATGTATACATACATTCATACATACGCACACAAGAAAGGAAAAAGCTAATTCGAAGACTAGAGATCCAATCCATCACTGGAACTGTAAAAATCTGTAAACCTTTCCAGAAGTTTATCATTTAAATATATATGAGCATGTCTAGATATGCAACTATATGCATGAGAATACATACATAAAACATACGAATCCACACATGCACACGCATGCACACACAGTCGCACGCATATTGCAAATATGAAGTTTATATGCGTATAAACGCGTGAATGAATTATATATA
>NW_026437400.1:0-1351 GCF_001194135.2 Octopus bimaculoides
TGTGTATGTAATATATATATATATATATATGTATATATATATATATAAACGCACACGCACACACACAAGCATACACACACACACACACACACACACACATACATATTTGTGAGTGTATGTTTCGATTCATATGATATTACTAGTTAACTGAATATGATATGAAACCGTTCATTGTAAAATATCCGATAAAATTCCGGTCTAGAAGACAGATGATGTATTAAATTGCGTAGCACAGTATTATTTCATAGTCTTGCCTGTTATAAAAATGTGTAGCAATGCAAATTCAAATAGGATGTAAAATTTCTGATTTCATTATGTTTGGTGTATGTTTGTGATGTGTGTATAATTTTTGATATTGTTTTTGCATGAGTGTACATTTTGTTGTCCTTATTACTATTTATATTGTTACTATTATTTATGCTATTATTATCATCATCATTATTATTATTATTATTATTATTACTATTGATATTATTATTATTATCCTTACTATTGATATTATTATTACTATTGATATTATTATTATTATCCTTACTATTGATATTATTATTATCATTACTATCATTACTATTGATATTATTATTATTATTATTATTATTATTATTATTATTAATATCATTATTATTATTATCATCATTATTGTTGTTATTATTATTATTATTATTTAGACATCTATAGGTGTTATGTTTGTGTATAAGCTTGGTGAAATAAACGAGAGACGATGATTTCAATACATAAATTATGTGTGCACATATTCAAGCATATATACATACTTGCATGAATGTGCATGTGTATGCGTGTGTGTGCGTATATATGCTATATGTATGTAGATATGTATAAAGATGTAAAAGTGCGTATATATGTATATGTATATATAAACATATAAAGATATGAGTAGATATATTACCCAAATTATATATATATATATATATATATATATATATGCACAAACACATACATAGACATTAATATAGATAGATAGACAGATGGAAGACAGGCAGACAGACAGGGAGACAGAGAAGCAGAGAGACAGATAGATAGGGAGATACATAAATCTTCCTATCATTTCTTGCTTGTCCTGCAAAATAGTCATGAGCACTGACCAACTGTATTTTGACAAACATGGCGACCAACAGCTAAATTCCTTAACATTTCATATCAAGTATTGCTATTCTCAAAAATAGAAGACTTGTGGTCGTTACAATACCAGAATATATTTGGATTCTGCTTCAAGAATCATTTGCTTTTCATATTTTTTCATGTAAATTCTTTAAGGCTTACCCCTAAATATATGTGTTGGAGACAGCTAAATATATATGTATATATACATACATACATACATACATATATA
>NW_026437400.1:1480-2003 GCF_001194135.2 Octopus bimaculoides
TATATATATATAAATTGCATCATTAGTTGTTAGATAGATAGATAGATAGATAGATAGACATACCTGCTCCTCTCTTTTCTCTTTTGGAGTCCATTCTGTATTCATACACACACATATGGATGTATACTTTCCATACATATATATACATGCATACAAACACATATGTGTGTGTGTATATGTGAAATATATACATGTATTTCTGTATATACACCACATACAGAAACACACACACTTACAACCAAACGCGGGCACACACACACACATACAACCAAACGCGGGCACAAACACACACAGACACAGGCACGCACATACACATACACGCACATACACACACAAGCTACTACGTGACGCTTTGTTTATTAAAATCGTTTAAAGTAATTAACACACAAAGGAAGCCATAGAGGGGGGGGGGTGAAGTATATCTATACATACATATCTGTGTGTGTGTGTGTGTGTGTGTGTGTGTGTGTGTGTGTGTGTGTTGTGTGTGTATACATATTTGAATAATATTTTCTGTAAGATA
>NW_026437400.1:4989-14194 GCF_001194135.2 Octopus bimaculoides
TGCACATGCATACACACACACACATATATATATATATGTAATTGCCAACCATGTGTGGCGTGCTATACAGGACAGTGCTACTGGGGTCATCTCTAGACTTACGTGATACACACGAACTCGAGTTTCTGGGTCGTTACCCAGAAACTTAGCTCCGTGTGCATTACGTAAGGCCAGTGATAGGAGCGATGACCTCTCCTCGCAAATACTAACCGGACACAAAATGTGTGTCGTTAGCCAGCTGGAAGAGATGTTTCCTGGGGCTATAAATGTCAGTAGCACTGTCCTGTATAGGACGCCACACACCGTTGGCAAAAACGTATATATATATATATATATATATATATATATATATACACACACATATACAAGTATATGTCTTCACGTCTGTTCTCAACGCGTCGCTGCGACCAAATGGAGCAACCTGCAGATACGAAACTGTTTGCACATGTTCATGCAGATTTTGCTCACGCATTATTACTTTGTGCAAAAAATCAAGGTCGGCTACATTTTAACTACACCTTCTTATACGACGGCCTTCTTTCAGTTTCCATCAACCAAATCCACTTACGAGGACTTGCTGGGTCCGAGAAGACACTCGCCCGAGGTGACATGCAGTGAGACTAAATCTGGAATGAGGTAGCTGGGGAGTGAGCTTATATATATGTCTCCGCCACCACCACTTGACAACCGGTTTTGGTTTGTTTACGTCCCTGGAAACTGGAGGTTCGTTAAAAAGAGATTGATAGGATACCTAACAGGCCTTATGAGGGCGATTTGTTCGATAAAAGACCTTGAAGGCAGTTGTCCGAGCATGGCTGCAGTCCAATGATTGAAAAAGTGTTACACTGCTATAATCTTTTAGGTGTAGTAACGTTGGGCCACTTCAAGCTCCGCTATTAATTTGGCTGATTGCAGTGGTCAGGTGCCTGAGAACAGAGGTGATCCACAAAGATTTTTTGGTCCCTTGTACGTTTCTCTTTGTTTGTATTTGTCCCACACCACCACATGACAACCGGTTTTGGTTTGTTTACATCTCCATAACTTAGAGATTCGGCAAAAAGAAATACGATAGAATAAGTAACCGGCTTTGTTCGACTTAAATCCTTCACGGCAATGTTCCCAGCATGGCTGCAGTCCAATGACTGACACAAGTAAAAGATATTCAATTGATGGCAATATAAATCAGTAAGAAATTACAACATAAACACGAACAACTTGGCTAAATGTTTATTAAAATGAAATGTTTGCTTCCTTTTTTTTTTATCTTCCTCTTGTTTTTAGTTTATCATTTGTAATGTATGTATCAGTTATTTGCCTCCTAAAATTAAAGAAAGAATAGAAAAATATATCGTTGCAAAAGGGTTTAAAAAAATATAAGTTGACAAGAATGACAGTAACAGCAATAAGTTCTGAAGTTTAATACAGACATATGTGCAGGTTGTTTAGCATGAAATTGCAGAATTCTCATCTGTCGCCTACGGCAGCTGAGACAATGATATATCCATACACACACATGTTTGTGTGTGTGTGTGCGTGTATTGTATTTGTATATATATACATATACGTGTGTTGTCTGGGGGGGGGGCGTGCGTGTGCGAGTATCTACGAAAAATATACAAAATCTGGGGCAACTTTTCTCCTTTTGAAACCCAGTCCACATTAATCGAGTGTCTATAACTGAAACCCCTTGTTGACTGAAACCCCTTGTTGCAATATATCTGAGGGCTGACAAGCGTGTGCTTCTAATAATCCAACAATGTTTCCATGATTAGGAACGATGTGCTAGCAAAATCGTTAGACCGCCGCACACAATAAGCGGCATTTCTTGAGGCTTTAGCTTCTACGTTCAACTTCCAGCGGGATCGAATTTGCCTTGTACCCTTTCGAGGTCAATAAGATTGGTTGAACACTGGTTGAGCACTGGTGTAGATGTAATCGACTAGACACCCCCCCACCCTTAATATTTCAAGCATTTTGCCTATAGTAGAAAGAATTTTTTTCTTTTCAGCCCACATTTACATTGTATGTTACTGTCATTGCAGGATTTTGTCATTTTCAGAATACTTTGTTATCTCTTGATATGTTCATATAGGCAGTATAGCCTGTGAGGGTGTTGCTCTTGTTATTAACCGAATCCAAGTATAAAAATGTCACAGGTAAAAAAAGTCACAGTAGAAATGTGACGGTAATAAAGTCACAGGAGTTTGTCCTGATCCCTCAAATTAATTGTGACTTTTTTACTTGTGACATTTTTCTAGCCAAAATTGTGACTTTTTTACCTGTGACATTTTTCCTAGCCAAAATTGTGACTTTATTACTATGACTCTTTTCCTGTGACTTTATTACCAGTCACCCATTAATCAACGAGAAAATGTCCAAAATATTTGAGCGGGCTACTCCATTCAGAATTAATGATTCTTTTGAAAATGCACCGTTGCATGTCACAATATTTTACGTATATCACATCTCGTTCGATTGGCTGACTTGCTGCTTCATCACTCAAGAAAAATGCTACGAAGCTATCCGTGACAGCTTCTACCTCTACCATTACTTAACCTGTGCAGAGTGTCACTTAATGAGATGTTTCATATAACAAGGTTGGGCAGTTACCCTGTGAGGATTAGCTTCTGCAGACGTTGAGTATTTGCGATTTCAGACAGGAGGGCAATGTGCGGCATCTGCTCTAGCTTCTCTTTAATGGGAGCTTAACATTTGTGAGGGATCCTTTGATTAGAAAACTCCAAGTGCCGATGCAGTTGACACAGTCAATACTGCACAGAAATCTCACTGTCTACAACTTATTTCCAATGAAGAGAAGCTTTCCTCAACGTAATTCAGAGCAATCGTGTGTCAACGAAAAGAACGCGTTAATATTTGTCTGGCATATGACAAATAGCAGCGGAAATTCTTCAAACAATATATTCACCTTCCATATACGGACAGAATACAACGAAGTTCCACGTAACAATAGTCAGATGGCCTTGTCATGGGTGGAATACCTTCGTTCATTTGACGACTGGGTCGCCTGGATCTCTACAACAAAGACAGCATTCAACAAGAATGACGTGTCCATGTGGAAAACGCTACAGAGTTGCATTGCATGCAAGGAATAGAAACTAAATAGTTCTACATGATATCGGTTTCTTTTCTCAAGTACAATATTATGGCGTATTATTTTAGGTTAGAATATTAGAATATGCATATATATATATATATATATATACATATATATATATCCTTTAACCAAATAAATCGACACTAGTACGTACTTATGTTAAGCCTGATACTAATTCGATTGGTTTTTATTTACCGAAGACTAGGTTGCTGACACACACACATGCACACACACACACACACACACACACACACACACACACACACATATATATATACGATGAGTTTCATTCAGTTTTCGTGTACCAAATCAACTCACAAGGTCCGAGGTTATAATAGAAGACACTCGCTCAAGGTGGCACGCAGTGGGACTGAACCTGCAATCATATGGCTAGAAAGCAAGCTTCTTACCACACTTGCCACGTATGCGCCAATACACATGCACACACACACTCACACACGTGTGCGCGCGCGTACGTGAGCGACCTTTTCTTCATTCCGGAGTTCGCGCGCGTCGTGTCCTTCGTTCGGGTGTACGCGTGTGGCCTAACCTTTCTATTATAGTCACAATAGGTAAAATGTTTTTGGGTGGTGACCTAGTTGATTAAATCGACTCCGGTGCTCAATTTATACCTCTTCTATCGTTCCCCCACCCCACGAAAGGACGAATTTCAGGATCACGAAAGGACAAACTGCAGGATATATTGAACTTCTAAAGGCAAATTCACTGCTGCTTTAGCAGAGAAATTCTCTCTCATGTTAATAGATCAAAAAACACCATAACTGCCCAGTTTTGCCCACTACGGGTTTCCTACACGCAGTGTTACTGGCTCTTTAGCCTTCCTGAATGGGAAATACCAAGGAAAGGTAACTCTGTGAAGATTTAAAACCGTAGCTCTAAATGAAAAGAAAACAGTCAACAACATTCACTGCATTTTGCTGTCCGCAAAACAAGGTTGAGGCATAAGCGAACTTCAATTTATTTAAAATATGTTTGTCATATATTATAATTTCTAAATTCAAACGTATTCTGAGTAAACCGTCGTTTGCTTATGCCTAAGCAATGCTTGTTGTAGTTACTGCTCAATTTATGTATGTATATATGTATGTATATTTATGTATAATATGAAACGGTACATATATATGTGTGTGTGTGTGTGTGTGTATGTGTTTGTATGTATATATACATGCATATATATATATACACACACACACACACACACACACACACACACACACACACACACACACACACACACACACACACACACACACACAAATATATATATATGGATGTATAAGAAATAGTGGTAAAACAAGGCATCAGTGTTTGCTAGAAATAACAGTCGACAACTGTAGGACGATTTTCAGCAAAGTTTGATGCCTTGTTGTACCACTATTTCTTATTTATAATTCTACCTTCACGGTGCTTTATTTGGGTAGAAAATGATACTATTGTACTACAATGATATTTAATATATATATATATATATATATATATATATATATATATAATGTGTGTGTGTGTGTATGATACTATTGTATTACAATATTTAAAATATATATATATACATATGTGTGTGTGTGTGTGTGTGCGTATATATATATATATATATATATACATATATATATATATATATATATATACATACATACATACATATATGTGTTTGTGTGTGTGTGTTTGTGTTTGTGTGTCTGTGTTTGTCCGCCCATCATCGCTTGGCAACCGATGCTGGTGTGTTTACGTCCCCGTAACTTAGCGGTTCGGCAAAGAGAGACCGATAGAATAAGTACTAGGCTTACAAAGAATAAGTCCTGGGGGGGGGGGTAGATTCGATTCGACTAAAGGTGGTGCTCCAGCATGGCCGCAGTCAAATGACTGAAACAAGTATAAAAGAGTAAAAAAGAGAGATAACATATTTAACGGTGGCACTTACCTCGTTTTGATCCACAGCATAGCATTTTTTTTAAGGGAGATTTTTTGGGTTTTGCATTGTCTATCAATTCTTTGGCTTTCCTTTCTTCCTCCTCAATATCAACCTGTAGAGATTTCTCGTCAGTTGGAATTTCTACTATGATTGGCTCTTCTTCTTCATCCTCCATGTAGTCAGGTGACGTTGAAGTATCTACCAATCGTGTGTCCTTTGTCTCGGTTGTGGCATCTTCTGTTTCTCTTATTATCACGCTGTCTTCTTCGGCATTTGATTGCGGTTCGTCGGCATTTGATTGGGGATAGCTATATAAATGTCTGTACGGTTCCAATTTTTCGTCACGATCCTTGAAATTGGCCGTGTCCGTACTTTCGCTATACACACATGTTTCACAAACAGAATCGTCATCAAATACTTGGTCAATTTTGGCGAAAGGAAGTGGTGGAACATCAACGTTTAAATCAAAATCAAGAGGGAAAGGTGTACCTTGGGCTATGCTACCTCCAAATAATTCTTTATTCTGCTTCCCTTTATGTTTGCAAGTAGGATCCCAACAGAGTGCTAGGTCAACACAAACATTTCCTACAACAGTCGGTGCGTTTTTCTTGTCTCCTCCTAATGGGGTTTCAAAAGTATAAGTTTTCCTTCCAACCGAATCAGTAATTTTAGCGAAATCTTGCGCAGCTGACAGATTTGTATCGGCTTGATTTGTACCTCGACAGTGTTCGCAGACGACTGGTTTTTTGCATCCGCATGGCTTGATAACTTCATGATGGTGGTGGTGGTGGTCATGATGGTGGGGATCATGAAGATCATGATGGTGGTGATGCTCATGATCATCATGATGATGGTGATGATCATGATGGTGATGATCATCATGATGGTGATGATCATGATCATGATGGTGATGATCATGATCATGATGGTGGTGGTGCTCAGGTGGTGGAGGCTCTTGCTGAGGATCATGATGATGATGATGGACAACGGGGTGATAATGCGGCACATGGTGGCAGTGTACAGGTGGTGGAGGTTTCCCACAGCATTCATCGCACAATGTCGGCATTTCCAATTCACATCTCATTTTGTTGGTCGGTCTAAAAGAGAATATATTACTGCACCTTTTGCATCGTCTGAATACAGTTTCGGCAAAATGAATCTCTTCATAGAGAAGCGAAGTGAAGGGGTCGAATTTTGAAGATTGTTCTTTCCTCTCTTTCATTGCTTTGTACTTACATTTTGTTGCACTGCATAATGGCTGTGCTGCCTCTATCTCTTCTTGATTTGGCCATCTAGTCGGATCAGAATGGCATTTAACTGTGTAAGCACAGTGATGGCAGGGGTGTTCAATAATCTTTTCAGGTTGTGGTGGAGGAGGAGGACTATAAATGCAATGCACATGGTGTTTAGGGTGGTGGCAGGGATGTTCTTCAAACTTATCAGGTGCAGGAGGAACTTCCGGCTCATCTTCTATTTCCACTTCATCAATGCGACGGTGGCATCGAAGGGCCTCTTCACACGCTTGACACAAGAAGTCCGATTCCTCGACCTGCGATTCCACATCTTTAGTAATTTCTTTAGTAGTAATCGGTACGTGTTCATATATTACTTTTCCACAACAACATTTCCTCTTGACCAACTTCGTTTCTGGTGTATGTGGACGTCTTATCTCTGCGTCTGGCGTACGCTTGCGCTCTGATCTTCCTTCTGGGGTACGCGCACGGCTCGATCTTGATTCTGGCGTATGAGTGCGGCCTTTTCTTGATTCTGGAGTACGCGCGCGTCCTGTCCTTCGTTCTGGGGTGCGCCCACGGCCTGATCTAGATTCTGGCGTTTGAGAACGGCTTGACTTTGACTCTGGCGTACGTGAACGGCTCGTCTTTCCACTGTCTATTACTATATGGCCATGTCTAAGACAATGTTCACAAATGAAGTCGGTTACTACAGCTTTAGCATCAGTCTGTTCCGAAAATGGACACGTATCTGCTTTAGGTCTTCCGCACTTTTGGCACAAATTGGCCTTCTTCGTGTTCAGCTGTAACTTAGTGGTGGTACCGTGTATGTGGTGACAACAAGGGTCTATGATAAGCTTCGTCGTTTCTACTTTACGGGGCTTTTCCTTCTCCTCCGCAATGGAAATGTTTATCTCACCTTGAGCTCCTCTGGCACCCTCCGGGCTAATCGAGCATCTGGTTGCACCGTCGGGCTCCTCGTAAACTGACAATGTCATATTCTCGGGAGTTCTGACGCAAACCCGTGAATCCTCGTAAACATGTTCTCCTCTTCCGGATATCTGAATCGGAGAGATGGGAGGGGTATAACCCTTTTTGGTTGGATATTTTAATATAACTTTCTGCTTGTCCTCATCTACAGCAACCTGAGGTTGGCCCGTATAATGTAGGGCCACTTTTGCGCTGTCCTGGGGCATCTTGACAAGATGATATTGACAGATTTATATAAATGCGCGTGTATATATGTATATATATGTATATATACAATATATTTATAGAGATAGATCGATATAGGTATATAGGAAATGTCTAGAATATATCAGTAATTGCTTGTGTATATATTTAATTATTCTTTTCAAAGAAATGTCAGTTCATCTGTGCTTGAAAAAGTAGTTTCAATAACACTTTGTAATATGTCGAGCAATTTTCGTACGCTTTTCTATGTCGATATGTACATAAAAATATAGATATGCATGTATGTGTGCGTCTTTTAGTATATAAATATATTTATATGTGCATATATGCTATGGAGAAAGACAAAGGGAGAAGGGGAGAGAAAGAGAGAAACCTTCCAAAAAACAGCGACAGGAGAGATAAAGATAAAGGTTTAAACAGTAGGAGAGAGTGATAAATATTACTTGTCTAGTCACCCTCACCCTCTTTCTCTCCCTCTATTTATGTATGTGTATATAAGCTATATATATATGTGTGTATATATATGTGTGTATATACATATATATATATATATAGCTTATATACAAGCTATATATATATATATAAATACATATATATATATATATATATATAATATTTTGTATAACACCTTCAGTCTGAAGATTGATTCGTATAAGAGAAGTTGGTAAACTGTTTTGTGTTAAAGATTTTTCACGGATAAAGCTTGATGAGGTTGCTTAAAGGTAAATTTAAACGAGAAGAACAAAAGCACGCGTGCAAATGTACACGTATATATAAGTGTGTATATCTGCGAGTATGTGTGTTTGTAAGTAGGAGGAAGCGGAAACTGTTTCGTATTGCAAATTAAAGACGATGAAGTAGGAACGGAAAAAGGAAGAAAAATTAAGAATATAATTGAGGATTTCTTCGATCACATGCTGTCATTTTTTCTTCCTCTTTGCGTATAATCCAGGCTATTTGGCGGAACTTTTTTTTTTCCTTTTGGTACTTCTTTTCCTTATTCCTTTCTCTCAAAATTTTAGGATTCTATGCGAAAACAACAACGCAAAACAGATCATATAAACGAACAATTCAAAACTAAAACGATTTTCTTTGTTATCTACTGATACTTTTTTACCACAGTCTTTAGTGGATATAATTCAGTTAAACACTCATATTACTTCGTAACTCTTTTGTTCCTTATAACTACACATACATTTATGAAATTATATATATATATATACATATATTATGTACCAAAATATTCTCTATTTTCAACTGCTAAATATATATATATATATTCTATTAATTTCTACACTTGATAATGAAAGTTACTGCAAAAATCAAAATGGAATATTACGTCATAAATATGCAATGATGAGAACAGATCATGTGACTGAGGATAAAATGTTTACAGAATAAAATTGTTATATATATATATAAATGAAGGTACGTAAATGTATAAACCAACACGCGCACACACCGAACACATCGTATGCACACAGACAACCTCAAACATACAGCTAAACACATACACACATAGATTATAAACGGAGAAGTGAGAGAAGAGAAAATAAAATAAAATGAGTGTGTAAACTACACACACACACACACACACATGATATATATATATATTTGAAGAAAAGCAAATTTTATTCACCAAATCTCTTGATTTTGTTTTTGTTTATTTTTTTACCCTACCAGATTCTGGTGCCTCAAACATTTTAAGTACATTTTAATCTTTTGACTAAATCT
>NW_026437400.1:15861-18361 GCF_001194135.2 Octopus bimaculoides
TCGTAAACAAAGTAAAAGCAGTTGTCATGCGTTGAGGTTTCAAACAAGAATCCGCAACATATACATGCATAAGCAAAAATACATATATATTTACACACACACACACACACACACACATGAATTATATATGTGTGTGTGAGTATATATATTCTTATGTGTGTGTGTGTGCGTGTGTGTGTGTGTGTGCGTGTGTGCGTGTGTGTGTGTGTGTGTGCGTGTGACCGTGTGTATAAGTGTGTTTGTATTGGTAGATAGATAGATAGATAGATAGATATCTTATTTCAAGGCGTAAAAGCATTGTCCAGTCACTTACAGTAAAGTGATCAAAGAGATGTCAATAATCCCAGAGTATATGCCGTTCTGGACGAGTCATATGCATTTTGTCCGACAAAAAATTGTGGATTTAATACTTCCATAGATTTAAGATGTGGTGGCAGAATCGTCAGCACCCCTGACAAAACACTTAGCGGCATTTCGTCCGTCTTTACGATCTGAGTTCAAATTCTGCTGGGGTCGTCTTTGCCTTTCATCCTTTTCAGCTTCTATGAAATAAGTTTCAGTTGAGCATTGGGGCCTATGAAATCAATTTACTCCCACCAACGAATGCTATTTTTTTGGCCTGCAGTCGCTGGTATCGTTAATTCTGTTATTATCATTCTTAAACTAGTGACATTGGATGATAATAGAATTAACTGTACCTTTTAAAATTAATTATTAATCATATATATATATATATATATATATATACATACATATGTGTGTACAAATACTATTTACGTAATGTCTGCATATGCATACATTACGTTCTTCAGATTATAGTTGTTATTCATGAGATAGCTGTTCGTCATTGGATTCTAATGACACGCCCCATAGACATCACTTTGACTCTATGCATAGTTAACCATTCATCGTCATGTTCTGAGAGCTATACCTAACTACAACTGGCGCTGAGGTTCTGACTTGTTTAGTTATTTGAGATATGTACAGTTACCATTCAGTTATCCGTGTGTGTGTGTGTGTGTGTGTGTGTGTGTGTGTGTGTGTGTTTGTGTGTGTCTTCTTTTACCAGTGGTAATAATACATAGAGGGCCATATGTATATAGCTCTAGAAGATTTTGCTGTGGATGTCATGCCACTCTCATAGAGCTGAACCCTTGGCATATGCCACACAAACCTTATGAGGAGTAGATATATGAAACAGGTCAACAGTCTAAGTGATAAATAAACCCAGTATCGCAAAAGAAGCTCAGAGGAATAATAATAATGATTTCATATTTTTCCACAAGGGTGTAGGAGTGACTGTGTAGTAAGTAGCTTGCTTACGAGCCACATGGTTCCGGATTCAGTCCCACTGCGTGGCACCTTGGGCAAGTGTCTTCTACTATAGCCTCGGGCCGACCAAAGCCTTGTGAGTGGATTTGGTAGACGAAAGTTGAAAGAAGCCCGTCGTATATATGTATATATGTATGTATGTGTGTGTATATGTTTGTCTGTGTTTGCCCCCACATCGCTTGACAACCGATGCTGGTGTGTTTACGTCCCCGTAACTTAGCGGTTCGGCAAAAGAGACCGATAGGATAAGTACTAGTCTTAGAAAGAATAAATCCTGGGGTCGATTTGCTCGACTAAAGGCGGTGCTCCAACAAGGCCACAGTCAAATGACTGAAACAAGTAAAAGAAAATAAAGTCTAAGGGCAGCAATTTTTTTTGGAGGGGAGGGGGGGATAAGTCGATTACATCGAGTCTGGTGTTCAACTGGTACTTATTTTATCGACCTCGAAAGGATGAAAGGATAATAATTAACAAAGTACCAGGACCTGACCATTGAGTTACCGATGCTATGGAAAGTGCGGATTCTAGGTTCATTAGAAACCATCCCTAAAAATCTGAGCAGATGGATAGAGGAAATAGGCATAAAACCTAGCTTTGCGCAGCTCCAGAAAACAGTGTTATTAGGGATAGCTAGGATACTTAGGAGGGTTCTTGGCATCTAAGGTTACTTGTTGTGGCCCGATGTTAAGAATTTTTGTTTTCCAACAGTCTAATTCGTTCTGCATAAGCGGAATAATAAATATTTTATAAAATTTAATAACAGCAACAACAATAATAATAATAATAATAATAATAATAATAATAATAATACAGCAACAACAACAACAATAATAATAATAATAATAATAATAATGATAAAGTTAGACCAGGACCCAGGGAAACCAACAATGTACAAGACTCAAAATATTGTGTTGGCATCGACCACTCACATCCAATATATACGTGCCTAGGGTCTCTGATTAAGACCCAGTCGGAAGATGAAATAAAATGCAAATCAAACAGACAATTGTAGTAATAATAATAATAATAATAAAAGAACAGGACAGAAAATTTAGGAGCGATGTCTGCCGTATCTTTCCGTAGAAATATCTTGATCCTTCTGATTCCGGCATTGTGCTCCATGATCAAGACATGATAATTAAAAGACGAGATAGTTTTATCGAGTAGC
>NW_026437400.1:20219-21181 GCF_001194135.2 Octopus bimaculoides
GGAACGGCGAAAGGGGAAGAAGAAGAATAAGGAAAGGGTGGGAGAGAAAAACAGAAAGGATGAAGAACAAGAGAGGGAGAGAGATAGTAGAAGAGTGCGCATAGTAATATTAAGATGAAACTTCCTTGGAAAAGGATGCGTGGCGTTGTCGGTTACGAAGACAGGGTTTCAGTTGATCCGATCAACGGAACAACCTGCTCGTGAAATTAACGTGCTAGAGGCTGCTGCACTCCACAAACACGTGTACCCTTAACGTAGTTCTCAGGGAAATTCAGCGTGACACACAGTGTGACAAGGCTGGCCCTTTTGAAATACAGGTACAACAGAAACAGGAAGAAAGAGTGAGAGAAAGTTGTGGTGAAAGAGTACAGCAGGGTTCTCCACCATCTCCTGCTGGAGCCTCGTGTAAATTTAGGTGTTTTTCGCTCAATAAACACTCACAACGCCACACACATGCACACACACACTCACATAATATGTGTGTGTGTGTATGCATATATATATATATATATATATACACGCAGATACACACATACATACAAATTCATATATGTATAATTACTGTATTACTCCTACATCTATCCTTATGTTACTAGCCACCAACCGCAGTCTTATATATAGGTCGGTTTCCTCCCCTAAAATGTAAAAACAAGAATGACAGAAAGTTACGAGACACCGATTCATCTTCAAATGCGTGATTTTCTTTGCATATATATAGATATATATATGTGTGTATGTATATATATATATATATGTGTGTGTGTGTGTGTGTGTGTGTGTGTGTGTGTATCAATTATCTATCTATACACACTATATATGTATATATATATATATATATATATATATATATATATATACGCACATATATATATTTGAAAAGATTTCTAAAAGTACCACGCAAGTAAGTAGATATTAAAGTTATCTTTAATACATATATATATATATATATATATAGATAGATG
>NW_026437400.1:21227-24790 GCF_001194135.2 Octopus bimaculoides
TATACACACTATATATATATATATATATATATATATATATATATATATATATATACGCACATATATATATTTGAAAAGATTTCTAAAAGTACCACGCAAGTAAGTAGATATTAAAGTTATCTTTAATACATATATATATATATATATATATAGATAGATGGATATATGCGTGTGTGTGTGTGTGTGTGTGTGTGTGTGTCTACTAAATACCACATTTGACGCTTCCAAAGTTTATATATATTTATATACATACATACATATATATATATGTATGTATGTATGTATACTCATGTATTTGTGTGTTCTCGTAAAATATGCAAAAATGTGTATACGTATACATATACATACCTAATACACACACACTCACACGCACACACACACACACACACACACACACACACACACACATATATATATATATATATATATATATATATATATATATACAACAGACGATTGTGTATGCATAAGTTTACTAATATACACACACGCACATATGCGCACATGCACAGACAGACACACACACATACACACATACTTTTACGCACATTCACACATCCATACACATACGCATGCTGAAATACATAATTGCATACTTGTAAATGGCACCTCAGTGATTTATGAAGACATTCCTGTCAACAGTTGATTTTCTATGAGAAAACCGGAATAGTAAGTAATATTATAAGACAAAAACTTGGCGTAGAATCGCGCATAGTTTTTCATTCTTGGAGTATTTATTACATTTCATTGTCTTTTCTTTGTTACAGAACAATTTGTCTGAACTGTTTTTCAGCTGTTTCTTCTCCGAAAAACATATATAGCATCAGGTAAGGAAGAACATACAGATATACGGTTATAGGGATAAGCATCTACTTAGCTGTCTATATCTCTATCAATCGATCTGTCTGTTTATCTACTCACACACAAACAGAAACGTACATAGTAAACGCACCCAAAGTCTAGCGACACATATTCAAGGAAGAGTGATCGCCAAGGTTAAAATCAGTGAATGGGAGACCGAATTTCACATAGAAACCGCGGGGTGATTTCTTGAGGCCTATATCAGGTCATCCCATAAGTTCTGTCCGGTTTTACCTTTTTTTTTTAATTGAATGGAATTTAATAGTATTTTAGAATGTCTAATGGAATTTAAAATTAATTTTTATGCCTTTGTGTACATTTAAACTGACTAAATATTATTTTACAGTATAATAGAATTAAAATTGCTTTGATTAAAACCCTTTCTAACATGGCAGTATCCAAAGAGCATTTGAGGCACATAATGCTTTATGAGTACAAAAAAGGAAACTCTGCAGCCGAAGCGACTCGAAACATACTCTCAGTTTATGGGAAAGAATGCTTGAATGAAAGAACTTGCAGAAGATGGCTTGCAAAATTCAGAAGTGGAGATTTAAGCCTTCAAGATGAAAATCGAACAGGATGTCCAGTTGAGTTTGATGATAAGCTACTTGAGGCATTACTTGAAGAAAATCCTGCATTATCAGTTGAAGAATTGGCAATGAAGCTTAGTTCAAACCATACAACTGTTCATCGTTATCTTCAACAACTTGGAAAGGTTCCTAAACTTGGAAAATGGGTGCCTCATGAATTGTCCGAAAGCAACCACTAATCCCGAGTTGACATCTGTTCTTCTCTCCATTCTCGCGAACTCATTTCACCCTTTTTGGATAGACTTGACTGGTGACAAAAAATGGATCTCCTATCGAAATGTTAAACGTTGTAAACAGTGGCTTGGTAAAAGGGAAAAGACTCAACCACAACCGAGAAGGGAACTTCATAGGAAAATGGTTCTTCTCTCTATCTGGTGGGTTTGCAAAGGAGTAATTCACTTTGAATTGTTACCATCTAATGCAACAACCAATGTTCAAATCTACTGTCAGCAATTAGAGCTTTTGCACCAAGCTTTGAAGAAAAAAAGACCCGCTTTAGTGAATCGTATAGGAGTGATGTTTCATCAGGACAATGCGCGACCCCTCACTGCAAAGGTCGAACGTCAGAAGATCGAAGAGCTTGGCTGGGAAAAAAATCCTCATCCACCTTATTTTGTGTCGCTGCTATAATCGGTTTCTATATATGTATATTTGTGTATATTTGTGTATGGGTTAGTATGTGCGTGTGCGTGTGCATACATCTATGTGTTTGTGTCTTTGCGTTAGTGTTTGTCCCCACGAAACAGCTGTACAACCGATCCCGGTTTGCTTTTGTCTCCCCAAAATAACTACCAGATTTAAAAATAAAATCTAGAAGTCAATTTGATCGAAAAAAAATACCTAGAAGACGGTGCACCAATGTGGCCGCATTCCAATGAATGAATTTAGTTTACATGAAAACAAAAAAATACCTTTATTCATTCTTTCGCTTATAAATCATATAACTTATTATAAATATGGCCAACCTGAAGGCACTAATTTATCCCTTTTAAACTACTTTATTTAGCATATGTAATTGGGTGTAGCGATATTTCTGAGCATACCGATATATGCAATGAAATGGGGTTATTCGACTGTTTTCAACTCTAATGTTAGAGTAAGTCGTAAAATGGGAACCGTGATAACTAGCTACCAAGGTTGCCATCGAAATTATATACATGTGTAACATCATTTAAATGTATCGTGTACTTTGAAGTGCGGATTTCTTCGGCGTTTAATCAAGAATGTTATACCCCCGTGGACACACTAACACACATGCACAGGTGTAAATATTGTGGGCAATCTCTTTCTCTCTTTTTCTCCCTATCTGTCTCTCACGTACACTATCTGCCTCCCGCGCTCTCTCTCTCTCACTATCTATGTATCTATATATATACATCCATGTATCTATCTATCTATCTATCTATTGCAAGATAGTAGGATAGGTAGATTAACATATATATATATATATATATATATATATATATAAGATACATACATACATACATACATACATACATACATAGATGGATACCAGAGCTGGCTGTAAAACAACCTGAAAGAGCTCTCAAAAATTAGTCGTGTTGAACGTATAGTAAAAGTCGTATATCCATGAAAATGAGTGGCACGCACAGACGTGCACGCACACATGCACAAGTGCCTACATATAAAACCTTTTAAATGACACGCAAATCTCGATGAATTCTAAATTACGGCTTGTTGACTTTTCAAACATGGCGGAGTCGATCGTCATGAGATCTGCTTTCAGTCGTTTTCTTCTACAGGCACAGAGAAACGAAGTGATATGAAAGCGAGATCAGT
Source organism: Octopus bimaculoides (assembly GCF_001194135.2). Taxonomy (NCBI): domain Eukaryota; kingdom Metazoa; phylum Mollusca; class Cephalopoda; order Octopoda; family Octopodidae; genus Octopus; species Octopus bimaculoides. The sequence goes on from NW_026437400.1 coordinate 24,479, forward strand.
ATTTCACCAATTCCGATGATGTAAAACAAATTAAGACCTGGACATGATTCGAACTCAGAATGCAAAGAGCGGGAACTAATATATCTCAGCAAACTAGCTCATTGTCAAAAGATTTTCAATCGAACTCCGTATGGCATGTATATGTATATACATACATCACTTGATTAGGTGATCAACCAGACACCCAGTTGTTGTTGCACATCGATGATCACAATGCGCGTTGCATCTTTTTAGCCTTCGAATCACGCCACCGCACTGGCAAAGGAGAGCATTTCACTCTTTATATATATATATATATATATATATATATAT
>NW_026437400.1:25137-25926 GCF_001194135.2 Octopus bimaculoides
TATATATATATATATATATATATATATATATATATATATATATATATATATATGTATATATATAACGACATATAGGCATATGAATCTATAGATAAGACAAGGTAGTTGGATAGATATATACAAACATACTTACATACATAGAGAGCGTAGCGCTAAACGGAAGTCGTGATGTTATTCAACCAAACTAAACATAGAGCTTGAATATGAGAAAGAAAAAATCATTATCAAAGTGAGATTTAAACTAAAAGATATTTATGTATTCAATATAGAATATTTGAAAGAGAAGCACTCCTCTATGTATATACAGATAGAAAGATAGATAGATAGATAGATAGATATAGATAGATATACAGATAGAAAGATAGATAGATAGATAGATAGATATACAGATAGATAGATAGATAGATATACAGATAGATAGATAGATAGATATACAGATAGATAAATAGACAGATAGATAAATAGACAGATAGATAAATAGACAGATAGATAGATAAATAGACAGATAGATAGATAGACAGATAGATAGATATACAGATAGATAGATAGATAGATAGATAGACGTATCCCTCAGCAATCATGGCCGACTTATATAACCGTCGTTGCTGTGATAATGGTGATGATGATAGTGAAGGTGTTTGATGCTGATTGTTTGTTGTGGTGGTAAAGAGTTTTCCGTGGTAATAACGAAGTGGATACTTCGGATGATGACGGCAGCGGCGGTAGTGCTGGCGTGGTCGCGCTAGAGCTGTTGTTGTTTTTGTTGCTGCTGTTGTTGTTGTTGTTGTT
>NW_026437400.1:28989-30538 GCF_001194135.2 Octopus bimaculoides
ACTGAACGAAAAGCGAAAAAGAAGAATAGATGACTGACTGAATGAATGTATGAATGAATGAATGAATATATTGAGGAGAAAGAAGGAGAAAGAAAGGAAAGACAAACGAAAAAAGACAACAAGAAAAAATAACAGGAAAGAAAAGTTTAATAATTGTAGAAATGAACCCGTAACAAAAGTGTTTTGAGGTGGCGGGAAAAATATAAAATATAAAATAAGAAATAAAATAAAGAAATAAAAGAAAAAACAGTAAAAGAAGCGTAGGGTAAAGTTGGGGATAGAGCGGGAGGGGAGTACTTTCACTTTTAAGCATGCGCGCGCATTTTTGCCTGATAATCGACGAAAAGATATTCCGAGTTCTGTTATGTGAATATGTGAGTGTGTATTATTGCACTTCGGTAGGTGTGTTTGTGTGCGTTTGTATGTATGTGTGTGTGTGTGTGTGATTGTGTACGTATGTGAATGAATTTATGTGTGTCTATTACTGTCTGTGAATTCAACGCGGCTGTGTGTGTGTGTTTGTTTGTGTGTGTGCGTGTGTGTGTGTATCTGCATAAGCGGATTTATAGGTAGGTTTATCTCTACATATCAGTATGGGCTTGTATGTATATGCGTGAGAAAGAGAGAGAGAGAGAGAGACTGTGTGTGTGTGTGTGTGTGTGTGTTTGTGTGATTGTGGCTTTACGTCTGTGAAGAGCTCTTTCCGAGTTTGTTTTCGCTCTTGTGTATGTGTTTGTACATATAGATTTTATCGTGTGTACATTTTAAAATGTGAGTATATATATATATATATATATATATGTATATGTATATATATACATACACACACACACACACACACAGACAAAAACAGAGAGACAGACAGGGAGAGAGATACATGCACACATGTACACACATACGTCATATGATTTCACACACAACCGGTTTTGTTTGCCAATGCAAATACCCAGAACTGCGGGTAGGTTTGTGAATATAAATGTATGTGTCCAGATCTGCATATGAACGCCATGTACATAAATCGCTATTCGCGCTATGTGCCTATGCGCAGACTTCCATATATATATATATATATATATATATATTAATAAATTATAGGGCAGCAAAAAAATTTTAGAAATTTTATTTACCACCAGTGGTCTAGCGAGAATGAAAATCAGTCAATACACTATATATTATTCATTTAAAATACAGAGATGCCTATAATAGGACATCTGACCCGCTAGAGTTTTTTGCTGCTCTTTTTAGCGGGTCAGATGTCTTATTATAGGCATCTCTGTATTTTAAATGAATATATATATATATATATATATATTGTTGTACTTGGGGATGGTCATATTGCCAGTTTAGCCAATATATATATATATATATGGGAGAATATACAAATAATAACAACAGACGAGGACAGGTGGTGTAAATAACAAAAGGATATATTAGTATGACGCTCGGGAATACGGAAAGTCTTTGACGTTTCGAGCTACGCTCTTCAACAGAAAGAATACGGAGACAAGGAGAAAAACACGGAGAAAAAAAATTGATACATATATATATA
>NW_026437400.1:31800-35091 GCF_001194135.2 Octopus bimaculoides
TATATATATATATATATATATATATATATATATATATATATATGTATGTATGTATGTATATACATACATACATATATATATTTGCATACATATACAAATATATCTATATTCATGTGTATATATATGTATACATATATATATGCATATGTATGTACAAACACGCACTTATATATAAATATATACTCATATATGTATATAGATGTATATGTGCTTATATGATGTATGTGTGCATATATATACATACACGAAAACATCTCAATGCATATAGGTATGTATGTATTTTTGTATACGTTTGTCGGGAATGTGAAGGGACTATATTTACATCATGCTTATACACATATACATCCACATCTACATATGTACATGTATGCATACATACATATATATATATATGTATGTGTATGTATGTATGTATATATATGTATATATGTACACATGTATATATATATATATATATATATATATATATATATATATATATATATATATATATATATATATATATATATATATATATATATATATATACACACAAGCACACGATTACAAACATGAATAGATACATATCGATACATGCATACACACATACATGCATGTATACAAATGTATGTATATATATAATCACGCGTTCTCATATATCTGCTGTGTGATTTAAAGAGCTAGAATAAGCAATCCTACCCAAAGACGGTCGCAATCCCGTGATCCCAAAATCACGTGATCTGGCACCTACCCCTACCGTCAGCACAATCGCAACCATAGACTCAGATTATTCCGTGCAGATCAAAGGCAGTAAAAACGTACTGATGTAAAATTTATACACTTTAATCCCCACCACCATCACCAGCACCACCATCGCCACCGCCGCCGTCTCCGCCTCCCACCCTACCACTAGCACCGAAACCACTATCACCATCACCAACACACCCGCTATCATCACCACAGCCACTGAAACCGTCGCTAACTCCACCACCACTACCACCAACACCACCAAGATCACCACCAATATCATCACCATCATCACCACCACCTACGCCACTACTACCACCATCTAGATTTCCACTATCACCTCCACCATTACCACAACCACCACCACTACTATCACCCACCACCGCCTCTACTTCGATCGCTACCATATTCTGTTCTAGGTGAGCATGAATGGTGTTGTATTTTGGAAATCTTTGCATCCCCCTTCTGTTCGACTATCGTTCTGTTTGTTCGTCAAATCTGCTGATTTAACGGCTCTGTATGTCTGTCTGTCTGTCTGTCTATCTATCAATCTATCTATCTATCTTTCTGTCTGTCTATTTCTCTATCTCTCTCGCTATCTCTCTCTCTCTCTCTATCTATCTATCTATCCATCTATCTATCTACCCATCTGCCTATCTGTTTGTGTGTGTGTATGTAGCTATATATATATATATATATACATTAATGTGTGTATGTATGTGTGCGTATGTATGTATGTGTGTATATACGTGTGTATGTATCTGTGTGTAAGTGTGTATGTATGTATGTGTGTAAGTGTGTATGTATGTATGTGTGTAAGTGTGTATGTATGTATGTGTGTATGGATGTGTGTATGTATGTGTATGTGTATCTGTGTACGTATGTATGTGTGTAAGTGTGTATGTATATATGCTGATGTGTGTAACTGCATATGTATGTGCGTGTATTTATGTGTGTGTCTATGTGTATGCATGTGTGTGTATGTATGTTTGTGTATGTATGTATGTATGTGTGTGTGTAAGTATGTATGTATGTATGCAGATATGTATGTATGTAGATATATACATACGTACGTACATAGATATGTATGTTTATGCGGGGTTTTCCAACGAACAGAATATTTAAAACATGAAAAAACAAACAGTTATATAAATAAGTTAATGAGAAAAATGTAGAAACTGCACACGAGCAATAAGCTTTAGTTTTATACTTGTTATTGAAACAAAAGGTTCATTCACCAATTTTGAGAAACTGAACTTCACAGCACCATAAACCAGGTGGATTATATAAGAAGTATTAAATGCGAGATATTCACAGAATTGCTAAAGCTATGATTTTTTAAAATGGTGCTTGAGTACACGCATACATATATACAAACATATACAAGCATAAATTTGTTGTTGGCACTCCGTCGCTTACGATGACAAGGGTTCCAGTTGATCAGATCAACGGAACAGCCTGCTCGGGAAATTAACGTGCAAGTGGCTGAGCACTCCACAGACACGTGTACCCTGAACGTAGTTCTCGGGGGATATTCAGCGTGACACAGACTGTGACAAGGCTGACCCTTTGAATTACAGGCACAACAGAAACAGGAAGTAAGAGTGAGAGAAAGTTGTGGTGGAAGAGTACAGCAGGGTTCGCCACCATCCCCTGCCAGAGCCTTGTGGAGCTTTTAGGTGTTTTCGCTCAATAAACACTCACAACGCCCGGTCTGGGAATCGAAACCGCGAGTGAGTCCGCTGCCCTAACCACTGGGCCATTGCGCCTCCACACATGCATAAATATACACGTGCATACTTCCATGTATGATGCTTACCTACATACATCCATATTACTAAGTAACACGTATACGTTCATTCGTAAATACGTTCGTTCTTACATACATTCTATGTTTCTTACTCTCTGACCGTGGCCTTAAAAGCCGCATTAACCTCACAAGAGTTAACGCTGACACAACAACAACAGCAGAGAATTTAACTCGGCAACTATTTGTTGCGAGTTAAGAATGAGAGAATCATAAGGATTGCTAGTGAAAAAGAGACACGAAATTAAAGCTGATCCTCATCTCTCTCCAAGCAACTGCAACAAAATAAATCAAAAGCAAATACAGCGAAATCAATGAAGGTTGTTGACGGACACTTAAAGAAGAAAACACGTGAGGCAGTACAGCTCACAATAAGCCTAATGTAAAATAGAGACTTATTTTAACATTTTGAAGTCGACATCCTTGAAATTCGAGTGCAATGCTTTCTCATACACTACATTCTACACCAGTGGTTTCCAACCCTTTTCTTTAAATGGGTTTTCCCCAATTCCCCACCAAATTCGTAGCGCTGCGAACAGGATTCGAACCTGTGCGGGATTGCCCCATTGGATTTCGAGTCCAACGCCTTAACCACTCGACCATCGCAGCGGATGATATGAGTATAATGAGTATATAAATATTGCTATACGCATGTTTGAGTCCGAGTATCAGCGTGCAAGTGTTGCAGATACTCACGTATAACCCATCGTATACATATATATATATGTATGTATATATATATATATATATATATATGT
>NW_026437401.1:0-1322 GCF_001194135.2 Octopus bimaculoides
ATGTACGTTTTTTTTTGTTAAGAAGACTAAGAGTAAAAGATGTTTTATATATATATATGCATATATGGACACAGGACGTTATGAAACGTGTACAACAAAAAAGTACGAAGCCCGAGTACATGGAACATGAACTATTCTTTCGAACAACGAAAGACACAAATGCAGAACAGAACAAACAACATAAAGAACGACCCTTCATCAGCTGTTGGCTGTTTTTTCTAGTCTCGTTGTAGCTGGAACAAGGAACAGACAGACAGGCAAGGAGAGTGAGATAGACAGAAAGTTAATGTGTGCAAGATTTCATACAACTGGGTCTTAAATAGTTAATTAGAAATTAGTGAAGCTGTGCATTTTGATGCCATAAAATCAGAAGGAGGAATTAGGAGGAAAGAAGGTGGAAGTAGGAAGGAAGATGATGTAGGATTTAAAGAGAAATTTGAAAATGCTAAGCATTGAGATTGAAGGGGAAGCAGTAGAATGGATTAAAGAAAAAGAAGGGAGTAGAAATTTGAAAGTGAAAAGGAAAAAGTGTCTGTCCTCTACCATCACCACGTAACAACTTGTGTGGATGTGTTTACGTCTTTGTAATTTAGTGGTTCAGCATAAGAGAGTGAATGAAATGCGAAAATTCTAAGCATTGAGATTGAAGAAAAAGTAGTAGGATGGGGTAGAGAAAAAGAAGAGAGAAACTAAAAGGGGAAAAAGTGTCGAAAAAAAGTATCAGGGGAGAAGGAAATTTAAAGAAAGAGCTGGGAGGCACTAATTAATATGTTTGTTTATTTGCTGGCGTTTTCTTTACGTCGTTTGTTGATTATTTTTTCAGTGTAAATACTGCGGGAAAGCTTTCGCCTCACACGCCGCCCACGACAGTCACGTGAGACGTACGCATGCGCGTGACAAACCGCTCAACTGTAAGCTGTGTGGAGTGGAATTCCAGCACCAGTTTGATCTGAAGCTGCATTACAGGAACCACTCGGACAGCGAACCTCTCTGTACGTATAACGTCACCCCAGAATTTCCCTTTTTCTCTTTCACACTCTCTTCCTTTTTCTCTTTCTCTATCACTCTACCGTCGTATATATGTATATATATGTACGTGTGTGTCTGTGTTTGTCCCCCCAACATCGCTTGACAACCGTTGCTGGTGTGTTTACGTTCCCGTAACTTAGCGGTTCGGCAAAGGATACCGATAGAATAAGTACTAGGCTTACAAAGAATCAGTCCTGGGGTCGATTTGCTCGACTAAAGGTGGTGCTCCAGCATGGCCACAGTCAAGTGACTGAAACAAGTAAAAGAGTATATATATATATATATATATATAT
>NW_026437401.1:1563-2671 GCF_001194135.2 Octopus bimaculoides
ATATATATACTTAAAAAATTGACATTCAATTGAATTAAGTACTTTAAGTCGAAGCAACAAGTCATTCCGGTAATATCCGCCCAGTTTGAAGTAAGGTGAATTAAATCAAAATAAGCAACAGGATATCAAGTAGTAATGCAGTACGACCGTTTCAAGCGGATCCATTTAATTGGACAATGCAATCATTACATTAGTTACATAATGATTGCATTGTTCAATTAAATGGAGTCGCTTGAAATTGTCGTACTGCATAACTACTTGATATATCCTGTTGCTTATGATGTTTTGTGTATCGTGTCTGTTCGCGTGTGTTCTTTTATTCGAACAAGCAATTCCTGTTAGTCAATGGCGGTAGTTGGCACTCCGTCGGTTACGACGTCGAGGGCTCCAGTTGATCCGATCAACGGAACAGCCTGCTCGTGAAATTGACATGCAAGTGGCTGAGCACTCCACAGACACGTGTACCCTTAACGTAGTTCTCGGGGGATATTCAGCGTGTGACACAGTGTGTGACAAGGCTGACCCTTTGAATTACAGGCACAACAGAAACAGGAAGTAAGAGTGAGAGAAAGTTGTGTGGAAGAGTACAGTAGGGTTCACCACCATCCCCTGCCGGAGTCTTGTGGAACTTTAGGTGTTTTCGCTCAATAAACACTCACAACGCCCGGTCTCGGAATCGAAACCGCGATCCTCCGACCGCGAGTTCGCTGCCCTAACCACTGGGCCACTGCGCATCCATTGTTAGTCAATATAACAAGTTAAATGGGTTATCTGGACTGAACGCAATGTATGTATGTATATATTATGTAAGGCTTGGCTACTCTGCATTGACAAGGGGCAACACCCTGAAACTAGTCTAGTCTGCAGATGCCAAACCAGCAGGGGGACACTGCTGACCTCCCCTGTTCGAAGGTTATAAAGGACACAGGTTTCGTGTGTCACATAGCTAGCTAGAGGCGATGGCTTCTTGGAGCTAATTCACGGCAGCTTTCGTCCTAATTTTGGGACTGCCATGTTGGCTTGGCGATAACTATTAATTTCCAGTACCGCTGCCGTAGTCTCCTTTAGAGAGACTTAGAAATATTAATAACTCTATATATATATATAT
>NW_026437401.1:5016-5676 GCF_001194135.2 Octopus bimaculoides
CCCTCCGTCGCCGCACCAAACTTTCTGGCCTTGTGCCAAAATTTGAAATTGTTACCCGCCTCCCCTAAATTTCAGGCTTTGAGCCTGTAGTATAGAAAAGATAATCATTATTAGTAATGTTGCATCATTGGTTGAAAACTGGGTATTTGGATTGTCTTGTTCTATATTTATTATTTTGTATATATATATATATATATATATATATGTGTATATTTTCTTTTTCTTTTGTTTTTAAAATGATGTCTGTTGAATACTCTCATTTTTCCTCTCAGTCGTTAATATGATTATGTGGTTTATTGTGTGTGTGTGTGTGTGTGTGTATGTACATATACATATGCTGATATATGCGTGTGTGTGTGTGTGTGTATAGGTGCGTATATATATGCTGATATATACGTGTATGTATGTGTGATTGTGGGTATTTGTGTGTGTGTAGGTACGTATATATATATATATATATATATATGCTGATATATACGTTTGTGTGTGTGCTGGTGCGTATATATATATATATATATATATATATATATATATATATACGTGTATGTGTGTGTGAGCGTGTTTGTGTGTGTGTAGATACGTATATGTATATATGCGTGTATGTGTGTGTTTGTGAGTGTGTAGGTGCATATATATATATATATATATATATATATATAT
>NW_026437402.1:0-233 GCF_001194135.2 Octopus bimaculoides
CTGATACTTAATTTATTGACTAAAAATGGATGAAAGGCAAAGTCAACCTCAGTGCAGTTTGAACTCAGAACGTAAGGACAGACGAAATACCACTAAGCATTTCACCTGGCGTGCTAATGTTTCTGCCAGCTCCCCACCTTACGGAATTCAGTTGTTACTTCCATGAAGTTCCATGTCCTAGAAGCAACAATCATAACAGGTAGTCACAAAGGAGAAAATGTCTTCATTCCAAA
>NW_026437403.1:0-220 GCF_001194135.2 Octopus bimaculoides
ATGATAAACCCCTCTGTTTCTGATTTCAATCCAGAGGCCATTAACCATTAACCATTATTATTATTATTATTATTATTATCATTGTTAGTGTTCAGGTCACTGCTTGGAATCGAACTCGGTATTAACGAAGAATAGAAAAATATTAGATTTATAAGCCCTAAGGTTCACTCCATAATTGCCCACGTAGTGGTTAAGAGCGCAGGCTACTAACCCCAAGATT
>NW_026437404.1:0-539 GCF_001194135.2 Octopus bimaculoides
TTCTCACCATCTTCGATATTATTTACCAGATGGATGGCTTCTGAGAATTATTTCACGTTGTCTGCAATTACAAAACCAACAACAAAGTCCAAAAAATGCCCCTAAAAACATCTATGGGTGGAGTCATGGATAGAATGTCTGACCATAGGGTGACTAGATAAGAATGATCTTTCAGTTAAACATCAACAACAGAAACCATAATTTTAATTTATTTTAAACAAATATATTTGTTACATTTCAAATATTCAGTTTATAAAAATAATTTTCATATTTCAACTTTATAAATTGTATTTTGATATTATAAAAGTTAAACATTGTATTAAATTCAAAAACATTATATTTTTGATATATTTTTATAAATTACATTTAAATATTGTATTTGAAGGAATAATCTATGTTATATTTAGGTAAATTTAGAAATATTCTTGGAGATTTCTGTGGAATTATCAATTTGGTTGAGAAATAGAATAGTGATGGTTTTTTTCTTTCTTTAAGTGTAGATTTGTGGATGAGAAAGACATGAATAATAATTGAAGAGG
>NW_026437405.1:0-446 GCF_001194135.2 Octopus bimaculoides
TTTTAAGTTTCAGCTTAGAGCTGCGGCCATGCTGATGCACCACCGTGGCATTTATACATATATAAATAACATATATAAATAACATATATAAATAACATATATAAATAACATATATAAATAACAAAGTAGGGAGACAAATCCAGGTAGATTATCAATTCAGTCTCAAATTTCGTTCTGACCACGCATAGTATTAATCCCAGTTAAATTACTTAATGTAGAAAGTCCCGAGAAGATGTAATAAGGTGGACAATGGAGACAGATATAATAATCCCTTATTTATTTATCCATATAGATAAATAATTTTCCGACATATGTTTCTGCTTAATTACTAAGATTATATCTATTTTAATTAGTTAACTAAATAAATAGATAATGAAATAATTTTAAATAATTATCATCAATACAATGCATTTAGTAATAAATTCCAGCGAAATTCTTAGTTACGC
>NW_026437406.1:0-216 GCF_001194135.2 Octopus bimaculoides
ATATACGCAATCACACACACATACATGCTTATAATCACACGCATACACGAAAGAGTATGAGAAAACTCTCACCTTATTATATACATATGCTTAATCAAGGTAATTATTCACGGTGGGGAAGATCTACAAGTAATCAAAATTAGTTTTGAGCAAATAAAGGAAAAAACGCATCTCAAATATTCATTTACCTACAATTAAACCTATATATATATATAT
>NW_026437407.1:0-392 GCF_001194135.2 Octopus bimaculoides
TATATATATATATATATATACATATATATATATGAATAATAAAGGTGGGTTACTCGCAATTTACAACCGATAGGCACTAGGGTACTAGTTAGTACCAGAATTGCTAGAAATAAGAGTCAAAACAACTCATAGCCACGAGAAAGTACTTATCTTGTGACTGACAAGGGAGGTAAGCTCCCTACAAAATCCTACAAAATCCCTACAAAATCCTACAACATAGCCAGATCATCAGTGATTTCACATTTGTTTAATGCTCGTCAGTGACTGTCACTCGGCTGCCTAGTTTTCAGCTAGCTCGCCTTCTCAGTTCATAAGTGTTAACGTAGAAATCGTATGCGGAGTTCATAAATGGTAAAAGTAAAAATTACACACATACACACACACATTATATA
>NW_026437408.1:0-244 GCF_001194135.2 Octopus bimaculoides
CTGTTGTTGCTGCTGCTGATACTACTACTACTGCTACTACTACTGTTAATAGTACTGCTACTGCTGCTGCTGTTGTTGTTAATGCTACTGTCGCTGCTGCTGCTGCTGCTGCTTCAAATGTTTTGGTGAGGTTTAATCAAACATTACTCGGTCTAAATTTGTCATTATAAACATCAGATTTAGCAAAAAGATAAACATCTTATGCCAACACTGCAACTGTTACGATACACCATTCACAACAACA
>NW_026437409.1:0-209 GCF_001194135.2 Octopus bimaculoides
ATATGTAAATTCAAGGTATTAATGTATAACTGTTTGATTTCTTTGTTTACATCCGATTCCAGTCCTGTACATTGGAGAGTTTAACTGTATTAGACAGTCTTCTTGTACATAGAAAACCGTTTATATATTGTCCCTGGTGGAAACTTTACCAAATTGGAAGAGGTAATTTTGGACAAGGACAATATATATGTGTATATATATATATGTAT
>NW_026437410.1:0-130 GCF_001194135.2 Octopus bimaculoides
TACATATATACATATATATGCATATATATATATACATATATATACATATAATATACATATACACATACATATATATATTCATATACACATATACATATATATATATACATATATATACATACATATATAT
>NW_026437410.1:380-554 GCF_001194135.2 Octopus bimaculoides
ATGCACACATATACATACACACACACACAAGCGTACACACATATGCACATAAGAACATTTGAAACAAAATCACAAAGTGAATACTACAAATATAAATATAACAAAATTGTAAGATAATATAAATTTTTTTTATACATAACTCTGACATATTTAAGAGATTTGTGAATCACGCTT
>NW_026437411.1:0-225 GCF_001194135.2 Octopus bimaculoides
TATATATATATATATATATATATATGTATACGCACGCATACGGAAGCATGCCTTCAGAAGTACATACGTACACACAAACACACAGGAACTCAGACACATACGAACGCACTCAGAAACACACACATATAAAGATACACTGAGATACTGACACGTGGTCACATACACACTGGGACACACAAACACAGACACACACGCTTGTACACACATGCCCTCTCATACACATGC
>NW_026437412.1:0-362 GCF_001194135.2 Octopus bimaculoides
ATATATATATATATATATATAAATGTATATATATACACAGACATACACACATATATATACATATATATTATTATTAATGTTATTATTATTATCATCATCATCATCATCATTATTATTATTATTATTAAGGCTATTCGCAATTGAGAACCAATAGGCCACACTTACAGTCGTCACTAAAGTGACGGAGGGTGATAGTCAGCACCAGTATTGCTAGAAATAATAGTCAAAACAACTTTTAGCCACGTGAGAGCACTTTTCTAATGGCTGACAAGGGAGACAGGTTCCCTCCCTTCGACAAGCTGGAGTCACATCAGCGCTGATCTTCGACGGAGTAATACTGAGTCACTGATGAAGATTCAGTC
>NW_026437413.1:0-343 GCF_001194135.2 Octopus bimaculoides
AATATAATATAATATAATATAATATAATGTAAATATAATATAATATGATATAATACAATACCTAATTACTATATTCTGTAACATACGATACTGATATTTAGAGCCCGAAGTCAAAGATACTATGTCGTTGCTCGGCCTGCAAGAAATGATTTTCCCCAAATTGCTTAATACGACGAACATTAATAAAATTACCAAGTCAGACATGTGATAATGTACTCCTCGATATACATAATACGATTGGAATTAAACTGGGTTATTTATTCATAGATGTAAGTTTCTTATTTACAGATTTAGTGAAGAAGCGAAGTCTAAACAGGTGCCGTTCACCTACTTACCATTTGGT
>NW_026437414.1:0-401 GCF_001194135.2 Octopus bimaculoides
CCACCACCACCACCACCACTACCACTGTATATTATGTCTATATATATATACATATATATACATATATATATACTCGTATATATGGATGTGTGTGCTAGGTTCCCACCGCAGGGAAAAAGAGAAAAATATTCGCAAACACACAGACACGTATATAAATGTACATACAGTATTTACGTGTGCGTAGATAGATGCATATTTATACATATATATATGAATATAATATATACACATGTATATAATATATTTAGTGTGTGTGTTTTGTATCTGCCTCCAGTCCAGTGATTAAGCAACTGCTATAATTAACAGTATTACTAATTACAATATACAGAGCGAATACACTGAGAAACTACTTATATATATATGTATATATACGATGGGCTTCTTTCAGTTTCCATCTACCA
>NW_026437415.1:0-290 GCF_001194135.2 Octopus bimaculoides
AAAAAAATTGATGTTTAACTAAATGAGGTAAAATTTGAGCTGAATCACTTTGGAAAAGTGGTGGTACTTAGCCAGTGAAATTCTCTTCCCTCAAGAGAACCTTTCATGGTTTTAAATAATATCAGAAACTTAGGCTTGGCTATTAGCAACAATTTTTTGGTTATCTCACCCCCATTAAAAATTTGCCATTAAAAGACTGGGTTATCTCTCCACTAAAAAATTAGGCTTATGTGGCAACAGGAGATTGGATTAAAAGAGTTAGATCCTTTTGATTCAATACTTCAACACAT
>NW_026437416.1:0-216 GCF_001194135.2 Octopus bimaculoides
ACACACCATTATATAAGTAAGTACACACCCACATGTATGTATATGTGTTCGTGTATCTATAAATGTAAGTATATATGTATGTATCTATGAATGTATGCATGTTTGTATGTATGTTTATTGAAAACATATCAAGGCATTCCGAGAAAGGATTTTGCTAGTGCTGCGTAAACTAATATTAGGAAGTTTATATTATTTGTGGAATTTAAGTGTTTATAT
>NW_026437417.1:0-270 GCF_001194135.2 Octopus bimaculoides
GTGTGGAATATGCTGCTATATGTCTGTACGTGTTTGCACATGTGAGATGGAATACCGTTGGTAATTCGGATAAACACACGACTGGTTATGACACCTTACAGGTGGTGAACGAAGTGGGTGTATAGACTACCTTTATAACCTGGATTTAACGCTATATACACTCACTGTTCTTCATTCTTCAAACGTAACCGAATTCCAACGCCTTAGGAATTTACACACGCGCGCGCACACATACAACCCCCACTCACACTCTCTGTATGTCTTTCTTTA
>NW_026437418.1:0-403 GCF_001194135.2 Octopus bimaculoides
AGATGAGGACGAATATCCGTCAAATGTAGATAATGTAAATAATGTACATACTTGTATCTTATCAAAAATGGGAATCCTACACATCGACATTTATACACACACAACACAAAGATATTCTCACATACATAAGTCTGCCAGCGAGTAAATAACAAAGATACGTACAGACACACACACACAATACATACATACATACATATCTGTACGTATTGTGTGTGTGTTGTATATATGTACTGTATTCTGTGTAGGCCTAGTACTACTTATTCCATCGGTCTCTTATTGCCGAACCGTTAGGTTGCGGGGACGTAAACATACCAACACCAGTTGTGAAGCGACGGTGGGGGGACAAGCACAGTCACAGATACACACACACACACACACTCATATATATATATATATATATATA
>NW_026437419.1:0-246 GCF_001194135.2 Octopus bimaculoides
ATTTATAATATAATTAAACATTTTAAAAAATATTTTAGTTTCGATTTACTTTGGAATTACCGGGCATTTGTCTGGCATTTGGTCATCGGGAACTTGTCAGTCGGGCAGTTGTCTGGATACCATAGTAGAAACACAATCACCCAAAATGCATTGCTGGGAAACTAAATTTGAAGCTATGTTTTTGCGAAGCGAACTTCTTAACCACGCAGGCAAGTTTGCTTCTGCCAATAACGATGTGGTAATGTA
>NW_026437420.1:0-210 GCF_001194135.2 Octopus bimaculoides
TGGTATTGTAATTCTAAAATACACTTATTAAAACAAGAGCACTCAGAGAGCGCAAACCCCTGCCAAGGTAACACCAACGTCCTTAGAACGATTAGCCGGAGATGATTTTTAAAATGAGGGTATCTGAAATAAACTCGACTGCTCTCACAAACGTGAATACTAAAGAAGAACCCGACCACTCTCAAAAATTACGTAAAAATACCGGAAAAG
>NW_026437421.1:0-455 GCF_001194135.2 Octopus bimaculoides
GGTGGTGATGCTGCTGCTGCTAATGCTGAATGTATTTGTAAAATAAAATTTAAAAAAAAGAAAAAATGAAACTTTAATTATAATTTAACTTTACTTTAAAAAAAAAAATTCAAACAGTACACCAAATCGCTTGTCCAATGGTTATAATGGAAGCGCGCCAGTCAGGAATCTGTCAGCCTGACGACGAAAAATTTTCAAATGGCAGAATATCTTCCCCGAATACGAACCTGGAAGGTCATTTAGACGGGATTTGTCCCAAATTAAGCCCCCAAAGTTCACCACCACAACGACCACAAAATCAAAAATGTAAAAGAATTAAATGGAACCGGGAAGAATATAAAGAAGTAATATACGCTTATTACTTTGCTTAGTAGGCCAACCCAAGAGAAACACACCGCAAACTCTTACAGAATTTGGAGGAGCCGGAATCCAGCTAGCAGACCAAATCTAGACGA
>NW_026437422.1:0-466 GCF_001194135.2 Octopus bimaculoides
CCTCGTATGTTGTTATTATTTGTATATTCTCCCATATATATATATATATAAATATGGGTGTATATATACATATGTGTATATAATAATAATATTAGGGATAAAATCCAAAATTACAGGTAACGATTCAATTACAATCAATTTATTAAAAGTTAAAATTAAATTAAGTTTCACAGTATAAAATATATATAAATATATAGTTTTAGGGAAAAGAACCAAGGTTCATGGACTCATCGATGAAAATCCACTGTCACATATAGAAAAATTAATAATTAAAAGCACAATAAATAAGTATAATATAATACAAAGTAAATATCATAAGATAAAGATACTAAAATGACTACACGTGTTTCATAACCAATTTTCACGTTGAAGGAAAATGTAAATCGATTCAAATCCATTAAAACTATAGAAAATATATTCTATTCAAACATATAGCTAATCTTCAGGTCAAAATACAACAATAATA
>NW_026437424.1:0-232 GCF_001194135.2 Octopus bimaculoides
TTATTATCATGTTTTTTTTCTTCTTTCTTCAAATTTTCTTCCATTTCTCGTCGACTGTTTTCCGTACACCTTAGGGCAGAGAAGCTCATTGTATGCATTCCCAGTTTACACACACGAATTCACAATTAAAATATGTATGTAAAAAAATTAATAAATAAATTCATGAATGGATGTTTATTATTATCATCATCATCATCATCATCATCATCATCATCATTAATATTATTATTAT
>NW_026437425.1:0-253 GCF_001194135.2 Octopus bimaculoides
GGGTCAGCCACATTTAAGTGGCAAATATACTTCACTTTATATATATATATCTTCGTGTTTTCGTGTACGCAAAACAGATACATGAGTCTGTCATCTATATGCACACACATAAGCATATTCCTTTAAGTATAAGCACGCAAACAGACATACAGGCATACTTGTGTATGAAGCCATGGACATACATATTCATAAAAAGAAAACATACCTACTATAGAATATACCAAAGTCATTGGTTCCGAACGTACGAAATGAA
>NW_026437426.1:0-296 GCF_001194135.2 Octopus bimaculoides
ACAGCTTGAATTCTACGAGATATGGACTTGTACAAAGTTTGAATTGTTTCAAAAGGAATTTTTGTCCATTCTTCAGCCAAAACAGTCTCCAGTTCTTGTTGTGATGATGGTGGAGGACATCGACTCCTTACTTGTTTTTCTAAAATGCACCATAAATGCTCAATAATATTGAGATCTGGGGATTGTGGTGGCCAGATAAGATGTTCAACTTCACTAAAATGTTCCTCATGCCATTCTGTAACAACTTTAGCAGTGTGAATTGGTGCATTATTATCCTGAAAGATTGTGCTTCCCTC
>NW_026437427.1:0-494 GCF_001194135.2 Octopus bimaculoides
TTTTACAAACATTTTGTTGGATGGCCGTTGACTGTTCATGTAGTTCTTCCGCCCTTTGACGAGTCCTATATTTTTTATCCCGCAGGGTATCCAACACACTCTCCTCACCAAGCAAGCCTGGTGGGGTTGCCAGTTTAGTCACCGACGACCCAACCATTCAACAGGTTGTACTGGGTTATATGTTACCAATAGCACTCTAGAGCGACCTGACAATAGATATGTAGACACTCTAGATAATATCTGGAAGTACATAAACACACACACACACACACATATGCAGATATGTGTCTGTGATTGCGGGTGTTCAAAGAGATAGATAGATAGATAGATAGATAGATAGATAGATAGATAGATAGATAGATAGATAGATAGATAGATAGATAGATAGACAGACAGACATACAGACAGACGGACAGACAGATAGATAGATAGATAGATAGATAGATAGATAGATAGATAGATAGATAGATAGATAGATAGATAGATAAATAGAT
>NW_026437427.1:1860-2358 GCF_001194135.2 Octopus bimaculoides
ATATATATATATATAATTAATCCCATAAAACGAAGAAAAGGCAAACAACAACGCCAGGACGTAGTAATGGAAAGTATTAAAAGACGCGCAGGAAAGAAAGAAAGGATGTTTTACATGTGCGCATGAGTGCATGAGTGCGTGTGTCAGTATGTATGTATGTATGTATGTATGCATGCATCTATGTATGTATGTTGATAAACGCGAGTGTATTCGTATGTATACTAACCTTGTCGTTTCTTAATAACTATAGGACTAACAAATGCATGCGAACATTCAAATCGACATTGTGTGTATGCACTTCTAGGAAGATATACAGTTACAATGTATTATGTAAATATATTTCATGTTCTGTCTCTTAGTCATTCTATCTGACTCAAAATGTTTATTTGTATATGCATACATGTATATGCATGTATATGCATACAATCACAGCATATATAGAGAGAGAGCCCTCAAGCATTCACGTAAATATAGATGAAGATATATATGTATGCGCCT
>NW_026437428.1:0-301 GCF_001194135.2 Octopus bimaculoides
TAAGTCTTGGGGTCGATTTGTTCGACTAAAAGGCGGTGCTCCAGCATGGCTGCAATCAAATGACAAAAAGAAATAAAAGAACAAAAGTATAAAAGAATATACGAAGTTATCATCACACATGTTCTTTTACTTTTATTCTTCTACTTGTTTTAGTCATCTGACTGCGGCCATGCTAGAGCACCGCCTTAAATATATACATCCATACAGCCAAATACACAAATACAAGACAAGCACACACATACTTACACACATTCTCTCTCTCTCTCTCTCTTTCTTTCTCTCTCTCTCTTTCTCTCTCTCT
>NW_026437429.1:0-833 GCF_001194135.2 Octopus bimaculoides
GCTGTTACACCCCTTTGAAATACAGGTACTACACGTTTTTGCCAGCCGAATGGATTGGAACAACGTGAAATAAAGTACTCTACTCAAGAACAAAATGCGACGCCGGAAATTGAACTCGCGACCTTACGAACGTGAGCCGAATACCCTACCCACTAAGCCACGCGCCTTTACTCGGGAATGCTTTTATTCCAAGGCTATATCCACTCTTTAATTAATAACCTGCTCTGTATACTGTGTCTTAATTTTATCTATATCAAATGAATTTGTAATTACTATTTTTACTGTGCATATTCGTTCACAAACGTACATACAGAGATACATAGATGTATACATACTTGTATGTACATATACATACGTACATACATACATACATACATACATACATATGCAGTTAGTCTATCCAGATTACAAGTTCAGGTTTATACATACATAGATGCATACATACATAATACTTATATACATACATGTATGTACATATACATGCATACATACATACATACATGCATACATTTATACATACATACATACATACATACATACATACGTACATACATACATACATATGCAGTTACTCTATCCAGATTACAAGTTGAGGTTTATACCTGTAATTATTGGGGCCCTGGGATATGTAACACACTACCTAAATACCAATCTTGAGAAATTAGGCTTCTCAAAGCAAGTAAGAAGAAAGCTAATTCGAAGGTTATAAATCCAATCCATCACTGAAACTCTAAAAGTCTGTAAAACTTTCCAGAGGTTTATCATTTAAAGATATATGAGTATGTCTAGATATGCAACTATATGCATGAGAATACATTCATAAAACATACAAA
>NW_026437430.1:0-308 GCF_001194135.2 Octopus bimaculoides
CACACACACACCGCATACATGCATATACAGAGCCACGCATAAACACTTACACACACAGAGCTACACATTGATATGAACACACAAGCACGCATACGCATAGACACACACGGACACAGGCGCACACATGTGCCTGTACACATACATGGACACACATGCACACACATCGTGTAGGTAGTTGGAGACTGGCAGAAAATTATAGGCTTCATCCATGATGATGGCTGGAATATATTATTAATTGGCTCACATTTCCATGAGCAGCACCAAGCCCCCTCCCCCCGCGCCTGAACCGCCGCCACCGCCACCACTAC
>NW_026437431.1:0-283 GCF_001194135.2 Octopus bimaculoides
AAGCTACGAACAAGCCAACAGGAGTTGCTAGAAATAACAGTCAAAACATTAGAATATACACGAGCAAAGCTAATATTAAAACATTCACGAGCAAATTATATACGTGTGTGTGAGTATGTGTGTGCATGTGTGTGTGAGTATGCGTGTGTTCGTTTGTGTGTACGATGGGCTTCTTTCATTTTCCGTCTACCAAATTCACTCACAAGGCTTTGGTCGGCCCTAGGCTATAATAGAAGGTGCCACGCAGTGGAACTGAACCCGGAACCGTGTGGTTGGTAAGCAA
>NW_026437432.1:0-313 GCF_001194135.2 Octopus bimaculoides
ACACACATACACACATACCCCCCACACAGACACATACACACATATATAGAGTAGAAATTTATAGGAAGAGAAAACATCAAAAGACGAAGACAGGTATATGAAGAACAAGGAAGTGTATCAGTTTGCCGCATAGGAAAATTCAAAAAGTCTCGTATGTTTCGAGCCTATGCTCTTCAACAAAAAGGATTAAGAGGAAATGAACAAAGACAGAAGGAAAAAAGGTAACTTTTCTCTACTACAGCTTCGAGACGATCACGGCCTTTTGAGTGGATATGGTAGACGGAAACTGGAAGATGCCCGTCGTGTATATATA
>NW_026437433.1:0-834 GCF_001194135.2 Octopus bimaculoides
TAAGACTGTTTATAAATAATACTGGCAAATATTCTAAACCAGAACCTAATTAAAATGTCTGGGTGATTCTTCCTTTTAGTAAAAGTGTAAAATCAAACTTGGTGTCCCAGTTCCAAAACGCTATAAATAAGAACTTTCCAAAACACTCTCATTACTCCCAAGTCATAAACACACATAAGATTAGATTCGGTTTCTCTATCATGAGGAACATCTCACAGATAATATCTGCACACAATATGAGGCTTTTGCATCCACTAGAGAGTTCCAACAGTAATAACATTGAGCCAGACATTATTAACCCTTACCAAAATAACAATAATAACACTAATAGTAATATAGGGAACAATAATAATAACAAGATACATAATAGTATTAGTCACAACAACAAAATCATTATTTCAGAAGTTAGTAACAAAAGAATTAGTTTTTTAAGCGATAATGCGAAACTTAAAAATACTGTCTACCAATGCCAAGTTAGTACTTCTTCAAATATCCATTTTTA
Organism: Octopus bimaculoides; assembly: GCF_001194135.2. Lineage (NCBI taxonomy): Eukaryota > Metazoa > Mollusca > Cephalopoda > Octopoda > Octopodidae > Octopus > Octopus bimaculoides. The sequence continues at coordinate 503 of NW_026437433.1, forward strand.
TGTTGGATCTTCTTCTTCACCATTATCTATTAGAATTTTTAACTATTTCTCGACATTTAGAGATAGAAACAAACGTAATATTACAAGCCTAAGCAAACTAATATGGGATCTTAAAGATAGTAACATTAAATTTAAACTAGACTAGCAAATTCTTTCTATTTCTAGGCTATATGATAAGGGTGGAAAATTCTGTTCTCTCTGCGTGACGGAATTATACTTTATTTTATTTTCAAAGAATTACCTGGTAAATACCTTCTTAGAAAATTCTTACAGATGGCAAAGACATGTATTTTCAGCATTTAAATAACAATCACTGTTTTTATAGAAAACTA
>NW_026437434.1:0-265 GCF_001194135.2 Octopus bimaculoides
ATATATATATATATATATGTATATATTTATATATATATTTACACACATAATATTCATATGTGTAGGTGTATATGCACATATGTGTGCATACGTACATACACAGGAACACACACGAGCTTCTAGGTATAGATATATCTATTCAAAGTGAAAGTGATACTTATATACTACATATGTATATACCTAAAAATACATACATTTGTTCGTAAATATATGTGGACATATATAGATAAATATATGTGTGTAACTATATATATATATATATATA
>NW_026437435.1:0-664 GCF_001194135.2 Octopus bimaculoides
CAATCAATCAATCAATCAATCAATCAATCAATCAATCAATCAGTCTGTCTGTCTGTCTGTCTGTACACATAATATATATACATATATATTGACTCACTTATTTCCGACTCACTGGACTGTGGCCATCATGGGATTTAGTCGAGCAAATCGACCCTAGCATTTACAAAATTTGTCTGGGACTTATTTTATCGGTCTTTAGCCGGACCGTAAAGTTACGGGGATGTAAACAAACCAACACTGACTATCAAGCGGTGGCGAGGGAGAATAGCGCGTGCGCACACACACACACGATAAGCTTCTTCCAGTTTCCTTCTATCAAATTCACGTACAATCTTTAGCTGGACCGCATCTATAGTAGAAGCACAAAGTAGCGAGAACATGCGCGTGATTAATACGAAACAAATTATTCCGCTAACGAAAAGTCTACTTGAAAAGCATCAAAGGGAACTATTTATCACGCATAGTGATACTAATAACCCGATGCTAGAACTCAAAATACATGTGCTTCACAATAATGTGTTAGTTGAGTAGAGAGCATGATATGAAATTGAACGAATGACAAAAGAACAATGAACTACATTACGTTACAGCTGTTTGTGGTCTAAAATGCTGAGTGCTCGTGCACCACCTTATAGAACTTATAACTTCCACGAAGCTTTATATA
>NW_026437436.1:0-650 GCF_001194135.2 Octopus bimaculoides
TATTATTATTATTATTATTATTATTATTATTATTATTATTATTTTAGATCAAGAATATGAATTACAGTTATGTGCAACTAAGAAAAGATCTCCATTCACCCATCCAACACAAATATAGAAGCTTTAAAGTACAAACGGATCACAAAATAGCACCTAATGGTTTTAAAGCATTCTCATCAACCAATTGCTAACTTCGGCATTTTATATACGATTTCCATGATGTATTTAATTATTTTTACAGACCGTAACACTAGAGAGTGCATAAAAGGGGGGAAAAACATTACGTAATAGGTGGTCTGACATCAAACGATTAAATATTCCAAGGAAAGAAGATAGGAAATAGTTTAAGAAGGCTGTGAATGTTACCTACTGCCTCTTCAACTTAGAAAAGGTCATACTACACCTTCTTACGGGTATGGCTCTACGCATGTGCGAAGGCATGTATGTGTGATTAAGAAACTTGCTTTTGCAATCATTCTGTTAGGGGGTTCGTGAGTTACAGTTCCACTGCGCGGCACCTCACTTCGAGCGAGTGCCTTCTTCTATAGCCCCGGGACAATCAGAGCCATTTGAGTGAATTTGGTGGGCGGAAACTGTTTGAAGGCGGCGAGCTGGCAGAAATGTTAGCACGCCGGACGAAATGCTTAGCG
>NW_026437437.1:0-342 GCF_001194135.2 Octopus bimaculoides
GAAAAAGAAATCAAATTGGAAAAAAAAAACAAATAAAAATGGAGAATATAAAAATTAAAGTTGGAAGCGAACGGGGAAAGGATAAAGAGAAAAAGGAAGACGAAATAATGACAATACTGCATGTGAAAGAGTCTGTCTCTTTTTTTTTTATCACAATCCTATTCTCTTTTCCCTCTCTCTCTCCTTCTCTGATTCACTCTGTGTGTGTGTATGAACGAATATGCATATGCATACGTACACACACACACACAAATATATGTATATACATATATATGTATACACATGTATATACATATATATACGTATATATGTACATGTATATATACATATATACATATATAT
>NW_026437438.1:0-237 GCF_001194135.2 Octopus bimaculoides
TCTATTAGTCACTTACGTGCAATGCACGTAAATTACACATACATATATACATACATACATACATACATATACATGCATTAATATAATGTCATCAGACGTCCAAAGAACACATATAGGCATTTAATATATTCATGATGACTATATGTGTTCGTGGGACGACTGATGATCCTATGGTTCATAATTGAGAAATCCTCATAGGGTTATTATATTCTGAAGTGAGGGCGCGTGGCCAAGTTG
>NW_026437439.1:0-406 GCF_001194135.2 Octopus bimaculoides
AAGAAATAAGAATCGTTAGCATGCCGGATGAACTGCATAGGCCTTGTGCCTATAGTAGAGAGAATTATTATTATTATTGTTATTATTATTATTATTATTATTGTTGTTATTTAAAAGGTGGTAAACTGGCAGAATTGTTGGCACTCCTGGCAAAATGCTTAGCAGTATTTCATCCGCTTTTATGTTTGGAGTTCAAATTTTGCCAAGGTCGACTTTGCTTTCATCTTTTCAGGGTCAGTTCAGTAAGTACCAGTTATGCACTGGGGTAAATGTAATCGGCTAGCAGAAAGGATTATTATAATTATCATTAAAAAGGCAGTGAACTGGCAGAACTGTTGCTTAGCAACATTTAGCCTGTCTTTTCATTCTGAGTTCAAATTCTGCCGAGGTCGACTTTGCCTTTCAT
>NW_026437440.1:0-543 GCF_001194135.2 Octopus bimaculoides
CACACACACACACACACACACACACACACACACATGATTTTTCGTATTGGAGCTTCACAATGTGCACAGATGTATACAACTTAAAATCAAAAGTAGCAGTTTTGGTATTTATAGCGAATTTTCTCAGGCTTCCGTCTATGATCACCGTAATAGTAATTTGCATGTGCAAGAGAGACATTCTTGAATTTAGACTGAACAAAGTTCTTGTGTGTGTTTACTCGAATCATCAAGTAAAACCAATTTTCTCGGAGCAGATATCTCTAATTCTTTGATCCTTGTATAGGTTTCTATTCTTATCCGGAAGGAAGAGTAATTACTTTCGGTAGGTATAAAGTTCCTGCTGTGGAAAGCGAGAAATGGTGAACAGAAATACCTGGCTACTAAATGTTACAGCTACAAATTAGATTGCAGTAATTTTCAAGAAATCATGCTGCGCACGGACTACTTAAAAGTTAAGTCAATATAAATGTTTCGATGGAGTTTGCAAGTGGAAATATATTTTACAGTACTTATGGGATGTATACATGCATACAGACGTACATA
>NW_026437441.1:0-443 GCF_001194135.2 Octopus bimaculoides
TAGTAATTTCAAATTTAGAGGAAGATAGATTAAGTAGTGATGGACAGCATGTTAGGGGTAAATCAAACATGAGGGAAAAAAAAAGAAAATAGAAAGACAATACCCTAAAGAGTGGTAAGAATTTGGAAAAAATTTAAGGTAAGGGAATAAAGGTCAAATTATTAAAGAAATATATCTATTCCACAGTATAATTAGAATAATACAATGAAACACTAAATTACTAAGTTTAAAACTATAGGGAACAATAATAATTAGAACAAGATAAACATATCTAGTTAAAATAAGATATACATTAATGTGGGGTAGTATTATTTATGAGTAAAACCATAATATTAATGGCCAAAACCCGAACAGAAAGAAAGTGGGGAAGAAGGAAGAGGAAAAAAGTGAGAGGAATAAAGTTAGAAAAACAGGACTAAATTAAGAGAAATAAAGCTAAGGTT
>NW_026437442.1:0-252 GCF_001194135.2 Octopus bimaculoides
TGCCAAGTGTATCTGATTTCTTGATTCCTGGATGAAATTTGTCACTCAGTAAAGAGCCAGTATCGACGATACCAGAAAAAAAAACCTCAGCAGCAGGGAAACACAAAACCGTACTTCTGTTAGTAAATGATGAAATTACTTACATCAGTAAATGTGAACTTGTTAGCGATTGAAAACGTAAACTTTAATTGAGAACAGTAAAGATTGAAGTGAAAGTGAAGAAAAAACTATGGCTACCGGAAGTTGACATTG
>NW_026437443.1:0-271 GCF_001194135.2 Octopus bimaculoides
TTCCTCTAGTTTCCGCTTGCATTGCCTCCATTCAGATTATTAAACGGTATGTGCATATATATGTATGTATATATATATGTGTATATATGTATATATACATGTGTACATATATATGCATATATATATATGTATATATGTGTACATATATATGCATATATATATGTACATATATATGTGTATATATATATGCATATATATGTGTATATATATATATACACAGTCTGTTACGGTCTGTCATACCGGCCATGATGAAATACCACAAGGTATAGAA
>NW_026437444.1:0-304 GCF_001194135.2 Octopus bimaculoides
CATTCCACTACTAAAACAAGACCCAAAAATGAAACAAGCATTCGAAATACACGAAATTGTCAAAAGTAAAAACAATCGAAGTCCCTCAAAACATTCGTCACAAGTGCTAAATTACCTCCCACAATTCCTACACCAACAGTCAGAAAATGTGACCACCACAATTATGACGCCAAAGATTGTCACTTAATACTAACATACGGACGTAGCGGGGAACCTACAAAAAATTTAAAGACCTGTCAGGTAACTATCTTCTACCAATCAAATCCTTTTCAAAACATAATAATTTGAGCCATGAAGTTCCTAT
>NW_026437446.1:0-220 GCF_001194135.2 Octopus bimaculoides
ATATATATACGCACACACACACACACACATACATACATACATTTATATACTGGGAGGTGAAAATCTCACCTTCCAGTTTGAAAGTTATGTCGCTGGTTGATATCACTTCAATTGTGGGATATACGATCAGCAGAAACTACACTCCGAGTTATACATAATATACTTAGAAACAAAGTCGTTAGCTATATATATATATAGTATGGACATATTAGACATATAT
>NW_026437447.1:0-597 GCF_001194135.2 Octopus bimaculoides
TGTATGTATGTATGTATGTATAAGTAGCTAAAAAAAAAATTATTAATAAGTCCGACGTCGGCAAGACCGAGAAGAACCTTTTGGCGGCGTCAGGCACCAACGGCAACCTCAAGAATAAGTACGACAACAACAAGAATAACAACAACAGTAGTAGTAGTAGTAGTGGTAGTAGTAGTGTTGAGGGGAGGGGCGTGTCGTAATCGACAGCGATGTCAACAAACGAAAGCAGAGAGAACAGCTGATTGTGAGAGAGGAGAACAAGAAAGCAGTTGTGACTTTTGTTGCTGTTTCTTGCCATTGATGATGATGATGATGATGGTGATGATGATGATGGTGATGGTGATGATGATGATGATGATGATGTGGATGATGATGATGTGGATGATGATGACGACGATGAATACGATGTTGATGGTGGTGCCGATGGCTAGGGGGTGGGGTGATGGAGGTGATGGCCTTGTTGGTCGGAGGACTCGTGGTGACGTTGAGGATGACAATGATGACGATGATGATGATGACGACGACGACGACGACGACCCTACCCTCACCCCATCCCTCCTCGCTCACCTCCCTCCCCTCCTCTCCGCCTTTCTCTCT
>NW_026437447.1:1141-2289 GCF_001194135.2 Octopus bimaculoides
TGTTGTGAGTGTTTATTGAGCGAAAACACCTAAAAAGCTCCACGAGGCTCCGGCAGGGGATGGTGGCGAACCCTGCTGTACTCTTTCACCACAACTTTCTCTCACTCTTACTTCCTGTTTCTGCTGTGCCTGTAATTCAAAGGGGTCAGCCTTGTCACACTGTGTCACGCTGAATATCCTCGAGAACTACGTTAAGGGTACACGTGTCTGTGGAGTGCTCAGCTACTTGCACGTTAATTTCAAGAGCAGGCTTTTCCGTTGATCGCATCAACTGGAACCCTCGTCGTCGTAAGCGACGGAGTGCCAACCACAAATGATATAGCGCTCACGGCAGCGTTGGAGGAAATAATCTCGGCGTTGTTAGAAAATCTCCAAGTAATAATCCGGAAAAGCTTAGATTTTCAAGCAAAGAGAGAAATCAGCTAATACACACTTTACAGATACAATCTATAAGTGGAACAGTAAAAATATGTGTCACTTTTCTAAAGTCCAACGTGTAAGAATTTTCGTTGTTGATTGTGAAATTGCTGTGACGGAATTGTAAGAAAGAAGTTCTTTCTTCGCAAAATAGAATACTAATAGTTCAAGAAGGAACGCAGACAGATATTCATAGAAACACACACACACACACATACATGTACACATGCACACGCGCGTATGTGTGTGCGTACGTATGTTTAGTGTATGTATCTTCGTAAGAATTTATGTACGGGTTTATGTTTGTATGTATGCATGTCCGCGCGCACAAACACACACATGTATGCGGGAGTGTGTGTTTCGCTGTTTTCATATGTCCATCTCACACACACAGACACACACCTATATATTGTGTGGTGTGTGCGTAAACAGGTATACACTCATATATAAGTAAATATATGACTTTGTGTATAACTATGTAGACTTATATATATATACATACATACACACACACACACACACACACATAAACGTAAGTATTGTTATATAAACAGCATTTTAATTATATAACTAAATACTACCATATATGCGTGTATGCATGTATGTACATACACACATATATACACATATATATTTGCAAATATATGTATATATACACGCACATACAGATATATATATATATATATATATATATATATATATACATATATATATATATATACACGCACATA
>NW_026437447.1:3749-5164 GCF_001194135.2 Octopus bimaculoides
AAGAGAAAAAAGATGTTTTATAGGACACATTCTACCAGTGTTCCAAGTTTCAAAGTGTTTCGTTAATGAAAAATGTGGCCCCCGTTTTAAAAAAGATCCCCTGTTTCTGTTGTGCCTGTAATTCAAAGGGCCAGCCTTGTCACACTGTGTCACGCTGAATATCCCCCAAGAACTGCGTTAAGGGTACATGTGTCTGTGGAGTGCTCAGCCACTTGCACCTGAATTTCACGAGCAGGCTGTTCCGTAGGTCGGATCAACTGGAACCCTCGACGTCGTAAGCGACGGAGTGCCAACAACAATATGCAGTGAGAGGTATTGCCCCTCTCTGGTGGCAGTGGCTATATATAAGGATCTCTTCCAGGGGCGAATGGGTTATTTCCTTCGTTTTAAAAATAAAATATATTTGATATATATATACGGATCCCTTCCAGGGGCCCTATCATCGATTTTTTTCAACAATCTGAGTATGCCACGAGTTTTCCAGACATGAGTTTTACTCACGTGTCAAGTTTCATCAAAATCGATGAAACGATGTAGGAGGAGTTAGCTAACTACTCCACAAACACACCCACAGAGAGAATTTCCCTCATATGTAGAAGATATATACTGTCAGTACATATGTATACAACTATGTGCTTTAACTACATCATTTGAACTTTTTAGCTCTTATTTCTAGCAGTGTAGGTGTTCTCACATCTTCGGCATATTTTATGACAATCATAGTTTCCCTTTTTGGTAACACATTGCACACAGCTATCTACATTAATTTATCCAACTATCTATATATAAACGAAAATATTATGGGTAAGAATCGAAACCATTGTATGTAAATTGTATTTAATATTTATTATATTATATTATACATTATTATAAGAATATAATATTCTTTTATTCTTTTATTTGTTTCAGTCACTTGACTGCGGCCATGCTGGAGCACCACCCTTAGTCGAGTAAATCGAACCCAGGACTTATTCTTTGTAAGCCTAGTACATATTCTAGGGCCTCTTTTGCCGAACCGCTAAGTTACGGGGACGTAAAAACACCAGCATCGGTTGTCAAGCCCTGTTGGGGGGACAAACACAAACACACAAACACATATATATATATATACATACATATACATATATACGACGGGCTTCTTTCAGTTTCCGTCTACCAAATCCACTCACAAGGCTTTGGTCGGACCGAGGCTATAGTAGAAGACACTTGCCCAAGGTGCCACGCAGTGGGACTGAACCCAGAATCATGTGGTTGGTAAGCAAGTTACTTACCACACAGCCACTCCTGCGCCTATCATTTTGTCCACGTTTTCTTGCAACGTCCTGTACCCAGATATGCATCTATATATACATGTAGATGTAGGTATGTACATACATGTACGTATATATGCATATACTCATATATTATTTGTATTA
>NW_026437447.1:5277-6576 GCF_001194135.2 Octopus bimaculoides
ATGTATATATATATATATTTAAATGAAATATTCAAACACTGAGATTTGAAGTTAGATGTCACTACTGTTCATATCATCTGTGGATAAATTCAAAATTTGATGATATCACCAGTAGTAGCATTGGTGGAACGCAGTTATGATAGCTTTAAGGAGCTATGAAATATCGTAATGATGCTTAATGAGCATCTAGCTGCTAGAAATAAGAGCCAAGTCTTAAATAATCCACCGTAGCGCACCAATATAACAGAGAAAAACATATATATATATATAGAGAGAGATAGATAGATAGATAGATAGATAGATATATTAGTTCCATGACTGAACTGTATTACAGTAGAAGCGAACCAACAACCAGGTGGATTCGAACCGAAGTTGTTAAGCACATGGCTAGTAATCATTATTGTTAAAAGATATACAAGTCTGCGCCCTCGCGCGAGTTTTTTTTAATTTTTAGATATAGATAACATCTATGTTTTTTTGGTTGGCTAAGTTTATCTTTCCCTATCTCTTTATAATGTGAATGTGTGCATATATATCATATATATATATATATATATGTGTGTGTGTGTGTGTGTGTGTGTGTGTATAATGTGAATGTGTGTGTGTGTATATATATATATATATATATATATAATGCGAATGTTAAATATATATTTACATATAATATATTTACACATATCTTGCTATATATAATATGCTTATATATATATATATATATATAATGAGTGTCAAACTCCAACGAGGATGGCTGTTGACATTACTATGCATCTATTGTACGTTTGCAGTCAACTGGATCCCGCCGCCTCCTCGCTCATTAGTTTTCACAATTTTTTGTATTTGTAGTAGGTTTTTTATTATTATTATTGTCTTTTTTTTATTGTTATATTGTTATATTGTTGATTGTTGATTGTTGTTGTTGCTTCTGTTTTGTTTTGTTTTGCTTTGCTTTCTGTTGACATGAAGAGTCAATTGGCGGAGATGTAGCACGTAATTTGATACGGCGTGAGAGGAGATGTTAGATGGGGGTGGGGGGCGTTGGAGGAGGAAGAGGAGGAGGAGGAGGAGAGTTTGCAGGTTGGCTTGTTTGCTGGCTGGCTGGCTGGTTGTCTGTGTAAGATGGCCGGGTGGCTGCCTGGGTAGCCCGGTTGGTAAGCCCGGTTGGGATTGGTGATTTAACGAACTAAGCAACTGTGAAAAACGTCTAGGGGACAGAGAGAGAGAGAGAGACAGAGTCGGAAAGAAAAATGGAAGAAGAAGAAGAAGAAGAAGAAGAAGAAGAAGAAGAAGAAGAAGAAGAAG
>NW_026437447.1:8065-8861 GCF_001194135.2 Octopus bimaculoides
AACGAATCGAACCTGGTACTCATTCTATCGAACTGCTAGGTTACGGGGCCGTAAACAAACCAGCATTGCCTGTCAAGTGGTGGTGGTGGTGGTGGTGGTAGAGTTAATCCTTATCAGTGACACTTACTCCATTGCCTAGGATTGAATGGAACTCGCCTTGTCAGTTTCGAAATCATCGACGATCCGACGACACTCCTCACTTGCTGTAGGGAGGTTGGTCACCCATGTCAGTCAATAGATAAATGCTCGTCCGTAGCTAAGAGTTGCTTTGACTCTTATTTCTAGCAATGCCGATGCTGGCTCGTGCCCTTACTCACTTTAATAACGTTTATACTTGTGCCTTTTGGTTTTTAAATTGCCGATAGCCACCTTAACAATTTATAGTCCACTCACACACACACACACACACACACACACAGACCTGCGCGCATGCACATACTCGCACACAGCTCCTTCCCTTACACTCTCCTGTCTTAGAAAGAACTTTTTTCTTCCCCCATTCCCTTCCGGTCATTTCAAAGAGTAACCGCATGTGAATCCTTGGCGATTTACTTCCTCCGTCTTCCCTTCCTTTGGACTTTCCTCTATTTCTGAAGAAGAGCATTTGCTCGAAACGTTAAATCCTCTTTCCTTTCCTTTCCTGGGCGTCTGATAATACTTTACATGTTCCACTGGAAGACAACAGATGAACCATGATGGTGGGCTGGCCACATCGCGTGACTGAAGGACAACAGATGGACAATTGGGGTGACAGAATGAACACCAAAACAATGGACAAGATCATTTTTTTCTACTC
>NW_026437447.1:11022-13822 GCF_001194135.2 Octopus bimaculoides
CACACACACACACACGCACGCAAACACTACCACACACGCACTTATACACACGCTCACACTAACAAACACACACATTAATATACACACAAGCACATTCATATACACACATACATATGTCACACACACACATACACGCATACACACACACGCATGCACACATACTCATAGACTCGCCACACATACACACACACACACACTACCGCACACGCACTTATCCACATGCTCACACTAGCAAACACATACATTAATACACACACATGCAGTCTCCAAACACATTCACATACACTTGTCCCACACACAAAACATACACACACACACACACACACATGCACACGTACTTATATATTCACCACACACTCAAATATACACACACTAACACAAACAGGCAAACCTTAGTCTCCAAACACATACACATACATACATACATACACACATGCACACACACACACACACACACACACATACAAATCTGCGCGTGCTCTGACTCCGAACACTGCACATATACACGCATACATACAAAAGTACCCTGTTGATGTTGTTGAAATTCCAATGAAGGCGGAGGGGTGGCAGTGTGCTCAAGGACTCAATGCGTTTCTTCACTAGGAATTACATACAACATACACCGAAGCAAAACAGTCCAGCAAATCGTAGAAAGATGCCATTTCGTAATGCCTGTTTGAAATTTCTTATTTATTTTTTTAAAGACTTCTGTTTCGGGGTGGAATATTGGTGTTTCGTTTACCCTCTATGCAAACTGTCAAACTTAACCCGAACGCCCAGAATATCCTGGTATAGTTATTTAAGTCTCAAGGATTATGAATTTCATTTCAGTTCAGCAGAGAAGACTGGTTCCTCCCCACTGAATATGGATTGTTCCTCAGCGGAGAGAATTTCCTTCTCATAGATGTATCCCACTTCATGTTTTGTGGAGTTTTTTTGCGGGGGGGGGGGCATTTTTGCTTTATTTTGCGTTGTATAATTTATCCACTTCGCCCTTCATGGAGTCTTCATTCTCATAAGTAGATAGGTGCTACAAGTATGTAGAACAGCTCCCCGGACGATGAGATCTCTTGTTGTCATTGTGATTACTATGGGTAACTCTTTTTCCTCTAGGGTCATAGCTGAGAGAGAAAGAGACAGAGAGAGAGCCCTTGGGTTTCAAGGTTCATTACATACAATGAGGACGGAGCAGTTTTATTTGCCGACTCACTAGTTACCTGGTATTGTCTTAGAACCGACACCCTTCACGTTTCCTTCTGATTACTTTTGATCTTTGAGGCTTTCTATGCAGTAAACCCTTAAACGACTCTTACTACCACATATATAGCAACTGGGTTTTCTACCTTGGATGCTGAATTTAAAGACCTTCATCTCCAGGACAGCCTGGTGTTGCACATCACGGAAATCGGGTGAAGCTCACTCCTTTTGAGTCTCAAATCTCATGACAAACCTAAGTCTAACTCTAACAGTCTTGCCAAAAATTCTCATTTAAGATTCGTGGCTGTGTGGTAACAAGCCTGCCTCCCAACCTCATGGTTCCAGGCTCGGTCCCACTGCGGGGCACCTTGAGCAATGTCTTCTAGAGTCTTGGGCTGACCAAAGCCTTCCGAGTGGATTTAGTAGATGAAAACTGAAAAAGTCCGTCGTATGTGTGTGTGTGTGTGTGTGTTTTTCCCCGCAACTCCTCCCATTATCATTTGACAACCCAACTTATCAGTTCAGCAAAAGAAACTGATAATAGGTACCAAGAAGCTTGCAGAAAATAAGTCTCAGGGTCGATTTCTTCGACTAAAATAATCCTTTAATGCAGTGCTCCAGCATGACAGCAATCAAATGACTGAAACAAGTCAAACATTAAAAGAAAGACTGTACATTTAAAAGTACTTCGCTGGTCCCTGATTTTAGCGGTCCCGCTGTTCAATATATATACACACATATACATATATATGGCATGAATGTATGAAATTAGATATATGAGTAAAGTCTGTCATACCGGCCATGATGAAATACCACAAGGTATAGAAAATATGAAATACCACAAGGTATAGAAAATACATATTCGCCTTTATACTGAACACTCAATATTTCATCTATTCAATAAGACATATTCCATATATTCAATAAGACATTCAATACTTTATTTCATAGTACCATCCATTTTTATTTTATATTATATATTGTATATTATATTATATATTGTATATTATATTATATATTGTATATTCCATATTCTATATCCCACATTGGTTTTGCAGGAATATAAATAAAACATAAAAAACAGACAGTGTTGGAACTCTTTTAAACAAAATAATATATTCCTCTATAGACAATCATACAAAAGCCCCCTTTTTTTGTATTTATTTTTACTCGCATATATATATATATGACATTGTTCGTTTTTTCCGTCCTTGTTTTTGTATACATTCTCTGCTTCATTCCAAGGAGTCTAATGCCTCTTAGCTTAGTTTTTCCTTGGGGATGGCCAGATTGGAGCAATATCGAGAATAACCAGCCGAAATTGCATGGATAATCTGGATCTCGACTGAAGAAAGAAAAGTCCGAATGACCAGTCCGTATTTTCTTTGTATCGTGTATCTGGATGTTTTGTCCCTTTCTTGTATCACCTAACTGTCTGGACGTTTTGCGTCCTTGTCCCATTTTGTCTTATATATATATATATATATATACACTGTACGATCTTTTTCTATGGGACGTTTAGCCTTACTTCAATTGACCAAATCAATCACATTTCTTAACCCACTCACCCCCTCACTCCCGCTACCACCACGATACCCTTCCG
>NW_026437447.1:15133-15778 GCF_001194135.2 Octopus bimaculoides
TATATATATATATATAGGTGCAGGCTTGGCTGTGTGGTAAGTAGCTTGCTTACCAACCACATGGTTCCGGATTCAGTCCCACTGCGTGGCAACTTGGGCAAGTGTCTTCTACTATAGCCTCGGGCCGATAAAAAGCCTTGTGAATGAATTTTGGTAGACGGAAACTGAAAGAAGCCCGTATATGTAAAGTGTTTGTATATGTTTGTATGCCTGTGTTTGTATATATATATGTGTGTCGAAGATATATATATATATATATATATATATATACATATATACACATATATACATAGAAACACAAATATAGATATACGTATGCATATATCCATACATATACACACATGCACACACAAATACACATCCACGCATACGTACACATTCAGACAGACAGACAGACAGACAGACCCCAAAGACGATCTAATCTAAGTTATTTTCCCTCCCTGTTAAATACGACCGCCATATTTAATCATATCTGCAAACAAGGCATTGTTCCTTTCTTCCTCCTCATCACCGTCACAAACACACCTGCCCCCATCACCACCACCACCACCACCACACACAGCCGCTCTCCACCACCTCCCCCCATAACCCACCTCTCTCCCATCTTGACTTCACCATCACCGCCTCTACACACCACCACCACCA
>NW_026437447.1:23483-25945 GCF_001194135.2 Octopus bimaculoides
GCGAAAACACCTAAAAATTCCACGAGGCTCAGGCAGGGGATGGTGGCGAACCCTGCAGTAGTCTTCCACCACAACCTTCTCTCACTCTTACTTCCTGTTTCTGTTGTGCCTGTAATTCAAAGGGCCAGCCTTGTCACACTGTGACACGCTGAATATCCCCGAGAACTACGTTAAGGGTACACGTGTCTGTGGAGTGCTCAGCCACTTGCACGTTAATTTCACGAGCAGGCTGTTCCGTTGATCGGATCAACTGGAACCCTCGACGTCGTAAGCGACGGAGTGCCAGCAAGTTGAACTGGTGCTGTGCTTTGCTAAAGGGAAGCCCATAACTATGCGGGGCAGGATCCTCATTCCATTGCAGTTACTCTCGATGCTGCTTGCTGATCCCGACCGTTGATCTTCTAGGATTCCTCTGCTCAGCATTAATGTAAAAATCACCATTGGTTCAGTTGAGCTCTTCCACTACCGCTTCCCAATCCACCATGCTGCGTCCAAATGACCTTGCCATATCCTTGACAGGGTGACTGAAAGGGTACTTTGCCTTGCCAAAGGGCAACTTCGCAACTATACAGAGCACAGTCGTCATTCAGTGAGCTTTCATTAGCTGAATACACAACCATGGACGCCGCACCTACGGGTGCGTTGCGGTTACTCTCACGATGCTGCTTGGTGATCCCGACCGTTGATCTTCTGTCATTCCTCCGCTCAGCATCAATGTAAGATGCTCGGTTGAGCTCTTCTGCTGCCTTTTCAGTTCCTGTATCCTTGATCTTCCTGTATCCTTGGCAGGGTAGCAAAACTGGTGCTATGCCTTGCCAAAGGGCATATCCGTAGCTACGCAGGACACGGTCGCCACTCTGTCGGGTATTTTTGAAACTACCCGTTCTATAAGACACTTAAATACATATGAACAGGACGAAATCCGTCCCCAACCACATCCAAACTCCGCATAAAAATGTCACTCCATCAATAGTAAATACATAGGTAGATATATATATATGTGTGTGTGTTTGCCTCCCCTGCCATCGCTTGTCCACGCCACACCACTTGACAACTGATGTTGGTTTGTTTACGTCCCCGTCAATTAGCGGTTCCGCAAAAGAGACCGATAGAATAAATACAACACTTAAAAATAAGCACTGGAATCGATTTCTTCGACTACACCCCTCCTAAGACGGTGCCCCAGTATGGCCGCAATTCAATGCCTAAAACAAAGGAAAACAGTTGTGTGGTAAGAAGTTTGCTTCCCAACCACATGGTTGCGGGTTCAGTCCTACTGCGTGCCACCTTCAGCAGCATGTGTTTTCTACTATAGCCTCGGATTTGATAGAAGGAAACTGAAAGAAGCCTCTAGTCTGTCTATATATATGAGTGTGTGTGTGTGTGTGTGTGCGTGTGTGTGTGTGTGTGTGCGTGTGTTTATGTGTGTGTGTGCGTGTGCGTGCGTGTGTGTGTATGTGTGTCACCGCCTCTTGACAACGGATGTTGGTGTGTCTACGTCCCATAACTTAGCGGTTCGGTAAAAGAGACCGATACAACAAGTACCTGACTCAATAAGAAACTAAGTACTGGAATCGATTAGTTCGACTAAAATTCCTCGAGGCGGTGCTCCAGCATGGACGCGGTCGGTCGAATGACTTAAAACAAGAGACAAAAAGAAACAATCGTTCTGCCTAAGGCCAGGCTTGATGGAGCAAAACTGATCAAAAGCGTTCCACTTATGATCACCCTTACTTTTTGCTAAATACCTTCTTTTCCAAAGACAGTGTGATCAATATGAAGGCATTCCGGCATCTATTTCTAGCAGGTCTGTATTGTGGCTCCGTTAGCGACCCTTCATAGGTGCATCTATGCATCTATTACAGGGGAAACTACTCCGTCCGGTATTAACAAATTCAGGGGAGACAACTAATAACAAAATACCATTAAATGCAATTATTTCCCTTGTTTTCGAGTGCATCAATTGATGCATTTTGAAATTTCAATTGCACACAATTCAAAAACTATTGTAGATTTTGACATTATGGTACTTCATTTTCCATAGTTTTATGATATACACTATAGGCGTAGGAGTGGCTGTGTGGTAAGTAGCTTGCTTACCAACCACATGGTTCCGGGTTTAGTCCCACTGCGTGACACCTTGGGCAAGTGTCTTCTACTATAGCCTCGGGCCGACCAAAGCTTTGTGAGTGGATTTGGTAGACGGAAACTGAAAGAAGCCCGTTATATATATATATTAATAGAAACTTCATTTATCCACCATTACTATTTTCTGTGTTGGTCTTTGAACGATGAGAACAAACAATATGTGCACACTAGGCGAGACAAACAAACCCCTGGGGGAAGGGGATCTATTAAAATAAAATAGCTTGTATAGTTATACCTCACTTTACGAGGACACGCTTTACGAGACCCCGGGTTTAAGAGTTTTATTTATAATAAATTTTCAAGCACAAGATCCA
>NW_026437447.1:26403-29949 GCF_001194135.2 Octopus bimaculoides
CTTCATAAACTTAGTAGCTTCGGGTAATTTCAACGTCGGCGTCAAATCTATTGAATCTTGCAGAAAGGGAGTTGTCTCTTAGTAATGAGCTCGAATCAAGTAGTAATACCACGACTAAAGATCCGGACTGGCCTCCACAGGTGACTGCGGAGGTCGTGTCGGATAGTGACATATGTACGGCGGTGAATTCCTTACCCATCGACGAATTCCGTATTGCAAAGTGGCCCGACATAGACCCACCGTGGTGCTTGAGAGAAGCGATGAATCTATCGGGCGAAAAAACGTAAGAGGACGAGTGCCTCATATTGTGTAATGAAAAATTGTAAGAGGCAAATGCCTTAATTTATGACTTTTTTATGTACGAGGTTCATAGAGAGAAGCAAAGTTCGGCAGACGACTTCTGCCTTCTCCCATTATACCATCATATTTATCATCCGTTTCATCTCATTAATGAGTTCGTCTAGCCCGCAGCTACTCTGTGTACTGCCTTTATGGAAAATCGAATGAAATAAAGTAGTAATACCACGATTCGGTGGGAAGAGAGACAGCTTGGTGAATGGAGACAAAATCAAAAATTATGGTACTGATGTCTGAATAGTAAGATGTCAAAACTACTGGTTGGTCTGGTGCTCCTGTGTGATACAGAATTGGTAAGACTCTTTAGGAATGAAGTCCGAAAATATTGTAAACAGTTCGGATCAAAACTTATGGGCGAGCAGCGAAGACAGCATTTTCACGTATAGCAGACATTTCTCAGGCAGACGATAGATATTTGGACCCCCCTGATTTGACGGGCAACACTTTTCATTAATGTTTTATGTAGTGTTTTTGGTACCGAAACACTTTCAAACTTCGTATACTTGTATATTTTGTGTTATAGAACAGATAAAATTTTTTTGTATTCGAAGTTATTTCACGTAAAAAATTGTCGTATTTCGGTAATTTCAACCAATCACTGACGTCTATTGAGGTGAAAACAATTACTGCCGTGGAATGTAAACAACGTCGTCTGCCCGTCAAATCAGAAAGATCCAAATATTTTGCTTCGCTTGCCCCACGCCAAAGATTTCTTAAAATTCTTTAAGATTTCACCTCGAAAGAGTTTTACCAAATCACTTTGGAGACAGAGGCTATGCTGACATCAGCGCTTTAATTTCATATAATTTAATCATTTCGTCCCTTTACCCCCACCTTGCCTAATAATATTATTGTTATTATTATTATTATTATTATTATTTATTATTGAGTGAGAGAGCAGTGCATGTTATCAAAGTGACTCTGGGGTAAAATATACGAAGCCCAGTATACCCAAGGGTACACCAGGAAATAGCAGAAGGCGGCGAGCTGGCAGAAACGTTAGCACGCCGGGAGAAACGCTTAGCGGTATTTCGTCTGTCTTGATGTTCTGAGTTCGAATTCCGCCGAGGTCGACTTTGCCTTTCATCCTTTCGGGGTCGATTAAATAAGTACCAGTTACGCACTGGGGGTCGATGTAATCGACTTAATCCCTTTGTCTGTCCTTGTTTGTCCCCTCCCCCTGTGTGTAGCCCCTTGTGGGCAGTAAAGAAACAAGAAAATAGCAGTTACTACTCAAGGACAAAAATCGTGTTATACTGTGTATTTAAGTATCTTCCAGACATCTTTCTGAGTCCTGGGTGTAACTTTGTAACGGGTGGTGGTTTGCTGCTTGAAAATGGAAACATATTTCTTGGGCTGTGTGGAGAAGTAGCTAACAATATTCTTGAACATTTAACAGAAGTTTTATTTGCCATACAGTGTGTACAGCAATTACACACTAGAAGTGACATACTAGTGAACTTCATGACAATTAACAGATATAGCAATCTGTGACTGACCCGGCACAACTGGGAAACAATCGCGCAATATTCACGGCGACAAATCATTCTCTGTCTTCCATCTGCCATCTGCTGGTGGTGAATGACAATGGAGACATCAGGTGGCGGTCTCAGTATTCTGGGACTGCTGCCATCCAAAAACCACCTTTATACAAGACCTGATGAGGAAGTTCTAGAGTGGTCGTTTAATCAGCCGATCACGTGAAACTACTCTGGCTTGGTCGTGATGTCCACTCAGCTACCCAGCGATTCGGCTTCGAATCTGCTACAACTCCAAACTGTATCCAGTAGTGAGGCCTTGGTTCAGGAGATCCAGGATTTTGAAGTGTGACGGTGCCCCAGTATGGCCACAGTTCGAAGGACTGAAACAAGGAACAGATAAAACATGGAAGATCTACCAAGTATTGTTCATGATCAAAGGTGGTGGAGGACTGGTGAACCAGATGGCTACACCAGGCTCCAATCTGATTTGGCAGAGTTTCTACAGCTGGATGCCCTTCCTAACACCAACCACTCCGAGAGTGTAGTGGGTGCTTTTACGTGCCACAGGCACGAAGGCCAGTAAGGTGGTACTGGCAACGGCCACGCTCAAAATGGTGTATTTTACGTGACACCTGCACAGGAGCCAGTCCAGCGGCACTGGCAACGATCTCGCTCGAATGTCTTACCTGTGCCAGGAAGGCGACGCTGGGCACAGGTGCCATCACGATTTCTCTATTGGCGATTTAAAGTCTATTTCCTAGCATATTGGCATAGAAATCTTTTTTCTTTTACCCTTGTTTATAATTTTCACCTTTAAAGGTTATTTAATATGCTGGCCACTTTTGATGGAATTTTTTTAGAAAAAAATGTTATCCTATATTAGAAGTATATATATATTTTTTCTCTCCTTGTTTCTTTCTGTGGAAGAGTGTAGGCTCGAAACGTTAAAGACTTTTTCAATTTCCGAGTGTTATACTAATACATCTGTGTGTTTTCTACACCACCTGTCTTCGTCTGTTGTTTTTTTTTTTTGCTAATTCTCCCTATATATATATATATATATATATATATATATATATATATTATGTATACAAGATGCATATATGACAGGCGTCTTTCAGTTTCTGTCGATCAAATCCACTCACAAAGCATTGGTTGGCCCAAGGCTATAGCAAAAAACACTTGCCCAAGGTACAACACGGTGGGGCTAAACCGAGAACCATATGGTTAGTAAGCAAACTTCTTACCACACACCCACACCTGCACATATGACAATAAACAGATAATTGTAAAAACAACAAAAACAAACACTCATAGTTGATATTTTATTGACGAAGTTATTTATTTTTTATTGTTATCATTTTTAATTAATATTTTTGTGAAAGATTGATGTGGGGGGAGTGGGGTAATATTTTTTTTTTTATAAATAATATTAAATGTTTTTTTTTTTCTGAAGTTTTCTTTGTATATATATATATATGTATATATATAAGTTTTAATCAATTATATCTAGAATTGTTGGTTTAATTAAACGTTTAATTATTGATTGATTGGGTAGTGGTTATTGCTGTTGTTAAATATTTTGTTAGCAGCAAATAGAGAGAGAGAGGAAGGAAGGAAGGAAGAGGAAGATAAGATAGTGCAAAGAGAAAGAAGGAAGAACATAAGAAAGAAGAAAGAGAAAGAGAGAGAGAGAGAGAGAGAGAGA
>NW_026437447.1:29959-30380 GCF_001194135.2 Octopus bimaculoides
GAGAGAGAGAGAGAGAGAGAGAGAGAGAGAGAGAGGGTGGGGGGATATGGAACAGCAGTAGACTGAAGCGGCTGATTATATATATACATTTGTGAATAAGACATAATATATTTAGATAGATACATACATAGATATATGTATGTATATGTATACATATGTAGATAGATGGATAGATAGATACACAAACACACACACACACACACATATATATATATATATACACACATATATATAAACATATATAAATATATATATATATAGATAGATACGCATACATACTAATAAAAATACACATTTGTATATATATATCTAAATATATACGTACCTGCACACATACATATATGTATATACACACATACAAATGTTTATATACATGTACCCAGTTATGTATCTATATGTACATGTAGATGAAGGTATGTAC
>NW_026437448.1:0-246 GCF_001194135.2 Octopus bimaculoides
AAAGAAAGAGAGAAAACAATGGAGAAACAACAGAAAAACTAAAATGAAAAGGCCGAGTCTCTCACAAAACTATTGTTTTAAGATGGTGCCTGAATTGTAACAATTACAGTTCTTTATATACTTTGGTTGAGGATAGTTTTTAGTGATTTTAGTCTAGAGATGTCTAGACGTAGACCTACTACAAAAATATTCTAACAGACACACATACGAGACTACGGAGCTATTTATATATGTATTCGTGTATGT
>NW_026437449.1:0-408 GCF_001194135.2 Octopus bimaculoides
GATGATGTGGCTGTAAAACCTGTTCTGTGTAAGCATTCAACTTGTTTGGGCACACTTACGTTAAAAAACAATTTTAGAATTACTTTTTTCTGTCCAAACACTAAAAATAACTTACCAACAAAAAAGAACCCAACCAAGATTCAGCCAAATCAAAAAATAAACCCAAATATTAAGCGAACAAAGATGAACCATCCACTTCCATTGCATTCGTGCACACACACACACATTCACATACCCCCTTTTACATACACACACAGTTGAAACACTGTTTGATTTATTTTTTTAGCATACAGTTTTCATCTTCCCACTACTAAGTATGACATCACCCCTTCCTGTCTCATTCATAAACAAGTGTATCATTATAGTAGATTATCTTGGTAACCATGGGAGCTATGAAAAATACAAAGC
>NW_026437450.1:0-487 GCF_001194135.2 Octopus bimaculoides
TATTATTATTATTATTATTATTATTATTATTATTATTATTATTATGCGCCAAGACACTGTAAAACAAATTCGATTCCAGAAGAATCTGTATGAAACATTTCTTTAAATTGAACCGTTTACAGCACATTATATAATAAGAATCTTCTGAAAGGAGAGAAAAAAAAGGAAAAGATAAAGATAAAGACAGAGAGAGAACAAGAAGAAGGAAAAAAAAACGAAACGAAACGAAAAGCGTGAAAACAAAATGGCGTAAAAGTGTCATTATAACAAAACAAGCGATAAGAAAAGTTTCTAAAATTAAAATAAAAACACGAAGAAAATCCGTAAAGAACAAGTTAAAGCTGTCATCCATAACAAACCATGATAAGAAGATTCTTTAAAAGCCGTTAAGGAGCCATCATATGAATGCATCCGGATGAGGAAATTTCTAAAAATGTCATAAAGCTTATTATTATTATTATTATTATTATTATTATTATTATTATTA
>NW_026437451.1:0-282 GCF_001194135.2 Octopus bimaculoides
TATGTATGTATGTATGTATGTATATGCATGTATGCATATATATGCGTGTGCACGTGTGTGCATTTGTATGTATGTATTCTGTGTATTCCTGTTTGTGTGTTTATATCTGTGTGTGTATGCGTGTGTATGTATTTGTATGTATACTCACACACATACACACATACATACGAACACACAGACACGAACAAACACATGACTATGCAGAATACATACATACAAACGTACACACACGCACACAAATATATATGCACACACACACGCATACATACATACATTCATACA
>NW_026437452.1:0-255 GCF_001194135.2 Octopus bimaculoides
ATGTGTGTGTATATATATATATATATATATATATATATATATAAATAAATTTTAAAATTATAATACAGGGTATCAAGAGATAGCAGTCAAATCAGACTCTAAAACCACAATAAATGTCCGCATGGCATGATTAGCGAAGACGAAGACCAAATAAAACCAGTAAAAATAAAGATAATTCCAAATCCTGGATGCATATATATGTATATATACGTCCGTATATGTAAGTATACTGTTTATATGCATGTATTTGTATTT
>NW_026437454.1:0-356 GCF_001194135.2 Octopus bimaculoides
TAAAAATTATTAATTATCAATTTATTAATAAATTAATAATCTTTTACCCTATATCTGTAATTATTACTCACTCCCTGATAGTAAACCGTAGATTTTCTGCGGTATTGCTTGTGACGCACATGGTGATTCTTGAGGATGGATATGGACTGACTCGTATATATAAATTCGGAAATGCTGCTTATCTTATGTGATGCGTGATGTCACCTGGTCAAGCATACATGGTTTTTGCCAGCATTTTCAAATTTATAATCTAGAATATCATACTGATGACGGAAATGAATTTTTTACTATTCTGATCCAGAAACACGTCTATGATTGACTAAGACTGGTTAGTTTCGTTATTTTTTTCTTCTTGT
>NW_026437455.1:0-240 GCF_001194135.2 Octopus bimaculoides
TATATATATATGTATGTATGTATGTATGTATGCATGTATGTATTAAACGGTATATTAAACGGTATATACCGTTTAATAATCTGAATGGTGGCAATGCAAGTGGAAACTAGAGGAACATAATTAATAACCACACACAAAATCAAACATATACATATATATTCTCCATTTATAAAACTGATATAAAAATTCAAAATATATAAATATGAAAATACATATAAATAGATAAATATCGATATGATA
>NW_026437456.1:0-635 GCF_001194135.2 Octopus bimaculoides
TTATCAAAGAAAATCCTAAGTGCTACACAAACTAAAATTCTAGCAAGAGGCTTAAAGTTTACTCCAACCCCCCGCAGATCGAACCCAAATGAAATTAAGGATAACACTATGGATTTCTGCCGAAAATTACGCCTCACAGAAGCACTTCACAACTACACCAGCGAAGATGAGTCTATAGTAAAAAACAAAAGTGAATACTGTCCTATAAAGGGCAGAAATAAAGCACTTGATGATTTTTGTGAACACATTACCAGTTTTCCTTTTAATACCCTACAAAAACAACGAATTAAATCCAACATTAATGTAAATGAATGGAAAGACCTAATTGAGTTAAAAAATGATTTAAACCTCACCATTAAAGAAACCGACAAAGGAAGTGTGGTAGTGGTGATGGACACAGAGTACTACAAAAAGTTAATACTATCCAAGTTGGAAAATAATATTTACTATGAATTGATAGTACAATACAACCCACAGAAGACTCTTAAAAACTTATCCTCCTAACTTCAAGTACATGGAAAGGGTCTAACTAAACACGAAATTGACTATTTATCCAATTTTAAATACCGACCTAGTCCATTCTATGGATTACCTAAAATACACAAAAATACACATATTTGTAAAGCTTGCAAAGT
>NW_026437457.1:0-2244 GCF_001194135.2 Octopus bimaculoides
ATGTATGTATGTATGAATGTAAACGTACATATCATAGACGCGCAAGCGCACATACATATACGCATACACACAAACATACACTTGTGTGAACAGAAGAATGGAAACAAATATCATAGAATGATGTATTTAGCAAATAGATTATCATACTAGGATATACATCATGCTTAGATGTTTATTGCATTGATCGTTATATCTAGAAACACTGTTTAATACTCTAAAACTAAAAACAGGGAGGATGAATTGAAAGATATCAATGTAATTGATGTAAGTATTCGCTCCTTAGATTTATGGCCATGCGAAAAAGGGATTAATCGTTAAGCTAATGAAAATTTCTATAGCTTAAATATTCCAAAACGAAATACAAAATTCTAACTGGTGAGGAGAATTTGTATTATAAGAGGATTTATTGCAAATAAGAGCAAAATCATAGATTATTACATATCCCGTTTCGTTAAGTAATTCTCGAAAAAAGAAATCATTTTGTTATTTTACAATACTGACAGAAACAACAAAAATTGCTAAAGTTGAAGCAGTATTTATTGTTATTGTCGTTTAGTCCTCTCCCAAATCTACCTTTCCTGAAGAATAACTTTCCCGAAAGGCATTGGAACAGTGGCCATTACAGCTTTTCTGAAATATAGTATCTGCGCGACATTATTCAACCTGTCATTTACTAAGACTATAAGAATTCATTTGAAACAAAATAATTTCTATTTCTAATAAGTGGAATACAGTTCAATACGTTCTGATGATAGTAAAATATATTGGTGGTTTGTATAACTTGAAGAAAATTCTTCAAAACATCATTACGGTTAGAGAACAACCTCACTACTAGTTGGATAACGTATCGGTAATAATCAAGAGAATTAGAAACACGCAATGTTGGAACAAAATGGAACACTAATAGATTGTAGTCTTTTACTCTTTTACTCTTTTACTTGTTTCAGTCTTTTGACTGTGGCCATGCTGGAGCACCGCCTTTAGTTGAGCAAATCGACCCCAGAACTTATTCTCTGGAAGCCTAGTACTTATTCTATCGGTCTCTTTTGCCGAACCGCTAAGTTACGGGGACGTAAACACACCAGCATCGATTGTCAAGCGATGTTGGGGGGACAAACACAGACACACAAACACACACACACACACACACATATATATATATATATATATACACACATATATACGACGGGCTTCTTTCAGTTTCCGTCTACCAAATCTACTCACAAGGCTTTGGTCAGCCCGAGGCTATAGTAGAAGACACTTGCCCAAGATGCTACGCAGTGGGACTGAACCCGGAACCATGTGGTTGGCAAGCAAGCTACTTACCACACAGCCACTCTTACGCCGATAGTGATTGCAACAATGATCTCACTATTTGGAAAAATAGAGACATAAACAATATACAATGTTTTATTACATAGAATATAGACTCCATACATTATCAAATAAGATACGTTATCAAATAAGATGCATATGTAAGAGTATGAGCTCCTGTTTATAGTAATTGCGGTATTTATGTAGGAGGTCATGTTCTAATCAGATTCACGGTCCGGTGGAGTAGCTTTGACTGAATTAGCACACGACGAGGTGAAACAACGCGGTCTCTCAAAGTATTATGATAATAAAAAATAGGTATTATGATAATAAAATAGATAATATGATAATAAAAAAAAGCATACACATAATTGTAATGGACAAAATAAGATTAAATTTAATTCATTTAATGATAATGATAAATTTAATAATATAAATAATAAATATAATAATATCAATAATAAGAACAAACTTCGGCTAAACATTCCTTATGACGTTTAAGTTAAAACTAACATTATTAAAGAGATTTTAAATATAATTGATATATTCCTTAGAGATAATAAAAAATATAATAATATTTTTCATAGTAATAGTTTGGTAGTAGGTTATTCTACTACTAATAATGTTGGTAACATTATTTCTTTTTTTAATAGATTTAAGTTACATTAGTTTTACAATTATAAATTAAATACTTATTCTAATAATAACAAAGGAACAGCATATAATTAATTGTACATGTAGAGATAAGGCCAAATGTAAATTTAATAATAAATGTGATTTGAAGGATGTTGTGTATAAATGTATTGTGATTTTAATGGACGAGAATAAATTTAATTGTTATGATTTAAATAAGATTTACATAGGATCGACTTCGAATAACATTAAATTACGTGTGGCTCAACACATGAATTCCTTTAAGAATAGAAATTT
>NW_026437458.1:0-356 GCF_001194135.2 Octopus bimaculoides
CTAAAATGTTCTTTATTGATGTAATTGGCAATGTTGTTCCAGTTCTCATTGTTATTATTATTATTACAATAAACGTAACGATTCTAGTTATCTATTACCATTGTTGTTGTTGTTGTTGTTGTATTATCATTTATAATTTTACTAATGCCGGCAGACTTCTTTCACAACACACTTAATAAAGTTGATTAATTTCACCAGCCATTATCGGATTTGCTTCCTCGCCTAGATTCCTGTCTTCTTTTATCTCATTACACTTGTTATACTTCATAACGTCTATAAACACACATGCGTATATGTATGTATGTATTTCTGTATGTGTATATATATATATATATATATATATATATATATATATA
>NW_026437459.1:0-258 GCF_001194135.2 Octopus bimaculoides
CCCATATACTTTATGAAATATAGCTTGAGAAGTTTATTACTATTGCATATTCTTAAAGCATAAACTTGTTAAGCCATAAACAAACGCCATTATTGCATGTAAAGCCATCAACATATGCGCCTGAATTATATGTTCATGCATACGTATATATTTATATGAATATACGTATATAAATACACGGAGATATGTGTACATGCATACAGGCATATAGCTAAACGTAGATATACGTGTGGGAACATATATATATATATATATATA
>NW_026437460.1:0-598 GCF_001194135.2 Octopus bimaculoides
ATATATATATATATACCTATGTGTGTATCGGTGTGTAAATGTATATTTGTTTATATTTATATATACTTACATGCATACATACATACACATAGTTACACGCATGCATATTCACACACAGATCCGTATGTGTATATTATGCTCATAAAATGTATATATATTTAAATAATTTAGAGTTTTATGTATGTATTACCTCATACTTGCACATGTAAGTGTGCATGTGTATATGTGTGTGTGTGCGTGCGTGACCGAGTGGTTCTGGGTGTGTGTACGCGTCTATGTGTGTGTGTATTCGGCTATGCACACGCACACACGTATATATGTACATGCAAACTTTTATATAAATGTGATCGCTACACTCGATATCATATACATCTTTACACATTGGAAGAATAACTTAAGAAAATTTAAAGAAAAAAAATAGTAAATGATAAACCTTACAAGTAAATATCATTCTCCAAATATAACAAATTTAAATGTATATACCGGGTGTTAAGAAAAAGTGTATAAGTAACTAATACATTTATACATACATACATATCTACATACATACATACATACATTTAGAAATATATATATATATGTATATATATATATACAT
>NW_026437461.1:0-877 GCF_001194135.2 Octopus bimaculoides
CTGATATTACAGTAATTTTCATGACCTTGGTGGTCTACTGGCACAGACCAGTTAATGTTGTTGACTGTATTTTAGTTAAAACCACGGCTTGATTAGGTCTGTCCAGAGTTGCCTCTCTTCGCTCTTTCTCATTGATACTGGCTAATAAGCTAGAAACATCGATATCTGTGAATCTGACAGCACTGGACAGATATGGTATTTTTACACCTTTTTATCATAAGAGAGAATTTTTTCTCCATGGTAACTGCCTTGAATTTGCCTTTAGCAGTTAAAATATGTCACAAACATATTTTAACTAACCTAAAGTTCGCTTATGCCAAAACACTGCTCGGCACTGATATTACTGTAACACACACACACGCACATACGAAAGTGATTATGCAAAGGATGGTGTAGTGTTGTTATTTGTTTCTGTTTAAATTCGCAGGATTTTGATTTTTGATGGCCTAACTTTAATGGTTACACCAAACATCCCAGGGTCCTTTCTGTGTTGAATAAACTTAAAGAGATGAAACTAAAGAAAAATCTGCTCTTCTATGCTGTTGTATGAAGTGAAAATCCTTCGCTTCGAGAAGCAACTTGAAAATACCTCAGAACAGGTCAACAACCTATAGTAATACTTGTGCTGCTACTACTACTACTACTACTACTACTACTACTACTACTACTACTACTACACAAACAGAGACACACATGCACACAAACAGATATACACAACCACATATATATAAACATCTGATGATGTATATGTGTTCTATGGTCATGAAACTTGAACTAATGTGGAGCTAAGTCAAATTGTTATTAACATATATAACTCGAACTAAATGGGTATTATCCAGTTATGCATCATCTGTTATTATTCATTTGATTATATATA
>NW_026437462.1:0-1079 GCF_001194135.2 Octopus bimaculoides
AGCATGGCCGCAGTCAAATGACTGAAACAAGTAAAAGAGTAAATAGTAAAAGAGTATTGTTTCAAGTTTTAACACAAGTCCAGCAATTTCAAGAGAGTGACTACACGATTACATTAACCTTATTGTTCAACTGGTTCTTATTTTATCGACCCCGAAATGGATAAAAGGTAAGGTCGGCCTCGTCGGAATTTGAACTCAGAACATAACCACGGACGATTTGCCGCTATATATTCGCACGCCGCGCGAACGATTCTGCCAGCACGCCACCTAGGAAAAACGAGATATTCACATACAGAATGTATTTGATTAAAGATCTTTTCAATTATGGTTGATTTGGGGTTAAACATTTGGGATGAAACAGCGTTAGTCTTTATGGGACGAAATAAGAGACTCCTTTGTGCGTCAAACAAATATATTTGGACTGTTTGTTCCGAATCTTTGCATTCTAAGCTCAAATTATGCCGAGATCAACTTCTTGCATCTCCTCAGACATCCTTTCAGGCAATCACTGTCGAACCAACGAATGAATCTCAACCTAGACTCTCGAATTCCCAGACAGAACAGCTAAATATGCATCAAATCTCAGCTTAAAGTGATGGCTTTTCGAGGAGATAAAAATAAAAAAAAAACAGAAAGACGAGATATTCACAAACAAAATCATTTGATCAAAGATCTTTTCAATTATGGTTGATTTCGGGGTTAAACATGAACACAAATTTCTAAGCAATCAAACTACTAGCACTAATAATCTCGTATAAGAACTGCTAACGAAGAATCGGCAGTTGGAATGAAACGGCGTTAGTCTTTATGGGACGAAATAACAGACATCTTTGCGCGTTTGACACACCTATACATTTGGACTATTTGTTCTGTCTCTTTGTATTCAAATTATACACAGATCAACTTTGTCTTACATCTTCCTGGATTCCGATAACCAAAGTACAAAATAGCGGAAGAAATAATTGCCGTAATCATTGCTGTCTCGATTGGAGGTAAAACTTGCAAGTATATGTGTCGGCTGTTGGCGTTTTCAACTCGAACCTCTATATATATATATTTAATTTATATATATATATATA
>NW_026437463.1:0-305 GCF_001194135.2 Octopus bimaculoides
TATATATATATATACATGTGTGTGTATATGTAATGGGGTAAATCGATATAAATATGGCGTAAACTCTTAAAGGCGTGGCACTTCAGTATGGCCGCAGTCAAATGATTGCATCCAGAAGAAAATAAAAGAATATACAATATTTTAGCACCACTGCTTGCATTAACGAATGCATACATACATACATACATACATACATACATACATACATACATATATACATACATGCATACATACATATATATATGTATATATGCATGTATATATGTATATGTGAAAGATATATATGTATATATATATATATATAA
>NW_026437464.1:0-268 GCF_001194135.2 Octopus bimaculoides
TATATATATATATATATATATGTATGTATTATGTATGTGTGTGTGTGTGTAGGAAAGGGAAAAATAATAATAAAGCAGAATGCTAAACTGAAAGCATATTTTAATATAAATGGATGTAAGGATTTCAAACCGGCTTTCATTGCATGGCAAATTTTCAAGATAAAGAGAAAAAAAGGTTTTTTTCAAAAAAATAATAAATATATTAAAAAAATAGATACACCAATACATCATAATGTCTTTAAGCTTTTGAAGTTCACTAATTTTCCTT
>NW_026437465.1:0-108 GCF_001194135.2 Octopus bimaculoides
AACGTACGTACGGTTGTTCGTGCCAAGAGCTAGGGAACTTCGTCCGTTGCACTTGGCTTGAACGTACGTACGGCCGTTCGAGCCAAGAGCTACGAAACTTCGTCCGTT
>NW_026437465.1:220-326 GCF_001194135.2 Octopus bimaculoides
AGTGCTACGTAACATCGTCCGTTGCACTTGGCCTGAACGTGCGTACGCCCGTTCGAGCCAAGAGTTACGGAACTTCGTCTGATGCCCTTGGCCTGAACGTACGTAC
>NW_026437466.1:0-574 GCF_001194135.2 Octopus bimaculoides
ATATATTTAAGAAAGAAAAATATGTACAAATACACAGGTGGTTTGTATAATAAAATTTATGCTAATATTAATATCATTATGAAACAAAGAGTCGTATTATATTATACAATAAACTGGGAGTGCCGGTTTCGCGTCTTACACTCATCAAACTTCCAAAGTCTCAGTTTTAACACATGGGAATGCCATTTTTGTTGTTGACAACAAAAATGGCGTTCCCATGAGACTTTGGACGTTTGATAAGCATAAGACGTGAAACCGGCACTCCCAGTTTATTATATAATGTTGTAATACAACTCATTATTTCATTATGATATTAATATTAGCATAAATTTTATCATACAAAACTCCTGTGCATTTTTACATATTTTTCTTTCTTAAATATCTACAACCACATGTTAACACGATGACACCTTTATGTTACATATACATATATATAATCAAAATAAGCAACAAGGATATCTAGAGGTATATGTTTGAAGCAAAATAATGAGATTTGGTAAAGGACATCTTAAATCAAGATGTTAGCTGACAGTTAAAGGGTTAAGCCAATAGTATTTCTGTCATACTTTAGCCT
>NW_026437466.1:584-828 GCF_001194135.2 Octopus bimaculoides
GGTAAAGGACATCTTAAATCAAGATGTTAGCTGACAGTTAAAGGGTTAAGCCAATAGTATTTCTGTCATACTTTAGCCTTTCATCACTTGGCACAAAGCCACCTCTCTTAATGCCACTCCCCTCTCAGTTGAGGAGTCGTGTTACAAATTACTTGGTGATCTCGCTGGTGCCATATAAAAAAGTGCCCAGTACAATCTGTGAAGTAGATGGCATTAGGAAGGACATCCAGCCATAGAAACTAAC
>NW_026437467.1:0-301 GCF_001194135.2 Octopus bimaculoides
TCACAGCGGCTGGAGTGAAAAGAAAGTTGACCACAGGTCACACGAGAGCTATTTTCTGAAAATGTGTATGGAATGTCTTTCCAGAAAGATGAATACTTTAAGTGTCCTAGTCTTTTAGACTGCAAGCTTAATTATTGCTAATTTATAAAAGGTATGCGAAAACTTATGGCACTGCAAGCTAGTTTAAACGAAGTGATTTTGTTGGTCATGAGATAAGTAAATTGCTGGTAATTGAAGTAAAAAGGTACTTATACTGGGAACATACTTTCCAATATATTTATTACACACGGATATATATATA
>NW_026437468.1:0-454 GCF_001194135.2 Octopus bimaculoides
ATATATATATATATATATATATGGTGGGGGTTGTGTAGAAAACAAATATAAGCTACGTTGGAAAAATCAAGTCTAAATTTAAAAAAATTATTTTGAAATGTTCATTAAAACTTCATAACTTTTCGTGACTTTTGGGCCACCTTCTATCTGTGTGTGTGTGTGTGTGTGTGTGTGTATGTGTGTGTGTGAATGAGTGTGTGTGGTTTTGTGTGTGTGTATGTGCTTGTGTGTGAGTGTGTGTGTGTGTGTACACATTAAAAGCTTACCCTTTCGTCTAGATAGCTAATTTACTCATGCCCTGAAGAAGAAAGTGCGATCCATGAATTTCTTCCAGAATGTAATTATTTTCCATCGATAAGAAATGAGTCACTTCGTAAAATGGTTAATTAATAAATCTCAGGTTATGTTATGCTGATGATTTCTAAAAGCACTAAAATAGTGCTACACATGTTTA
>NW_026437469.1:0-299 GCF_001194135.2 Octopus bimaculoides
CCCACCGCACCCTCCCCGCCGTCACCCGTTTCACCCTCACCCGTTTCACCCTCACCCATCACCTACCACCCTACCTTTCCAATGCACCATTTTCCTAGCCACCGGTGACTCTCGTCCGATTCCTCCACTTCGCACATCTTCCCTAACCTACCTCTCTCCTCCTTCAAATGGGTGCACAACCTACGAGACCTCTTGGTCCACAGCTACTTCCCTAATCCAACCTCCCGACCCGGCTCGTTCCCCTGCTCCCGCCCACACTGCCACACTTGCCATTAACTCTCCAACACCACCCTCCTCAC
>NW_026437470.1:0-265 GCF_001194135.2 Octopus bimaculoides
ATAATAACAGATTTCACCATCTTCACAAAAAATGAGGGCAGAGGGAAACACGTGTCAAACAAAATGGCCACAAAGTGAAAACGACTTTTGTTATTTGCCAGAATTAAAACAACCTCTTTTATTACAAACATTGTTATGGAAAACCTTTAGCTCTGAACTTAGATATTGTTTGCTTCACTTTGAGGTCAAATAGATCATTAAGAAGAGTTTTGTAGAGAGGAAACAAGTGCACAGGTATAAACAGCGAGGGAATAAAAGGAAAATA
>NW_026437471.1:0-265 GCF_001194135.2 Octopus bimaculoides
ATTTATAATACATAAAATCTATGAAATATTGGACTAAGAATTAAAATCTGTTACGGCATTTACTAGAAAAATGCTTCAAAAAATCATCTCCGGGTTCTATATGCGAAATAAGGCTTATATTATATGCTTTAAGGTATCTGTTTCTAAACTTTTTTGCAAACTGGACTGGTTTCATGCAAGACAATCGTTCCATGAACCTGGGAATCGCACACATAAGAAAACATAATAAAGTAATAAAGTGCATGATGTATAATTTAATTATTAC
>NW_026437472.1:0-366 GCF_001194135.2 Octopus bimaculoides
ATATATATATATATATATATATCGACACACGCACACACGCACACACGCACACGAACGTACACATACAAATGTACACGCACACAAACACACACATAAGCGCACTCACACAAACACACGTACACGCGCAGCACACACTCACAAAAAAATCACTGTAAGCTGTAAATGAACTGCATGGTGGTGCATGAACTTTAGTCGGATAGCTAAATAAAGTGTACATGTATTGTATATAACCAATGTCTTTTACGCAGTCCAGATAGGCTTTGTGTGAATATTTGTGTCTGTTTAAAAATCTTTACAAATATATGTACATGTTTAATGTATACATCCATCCATATAATATATATATATATATATATATATATATAT
>NW_026437473.1:0-554 GCF_001194135.2 Octopus bimaculoides
TAAAAAGATAGACAGAACAATAGATAGATAAGTAGTAAGTTAGATAGATAAGAGATTGATAAATAAGGTGATAGACGGTTAGATATAGAGACATATATATATTTATAGACAGACGGACAGATAGATAGATAGATAAGTTGGTTGATTAATGGATAGATATATAGATAAGTAGGTTAACAGATGAATAAATTAATAGGTAGATAGATATGCCAAAAAATGTGTAGAAATGTATATTTTTTTACTAGATTATGATATACTTATAAATATACATACTTATATATATACATATATATATATAAATGTACTTATAAATATACATAAATACACATAGACACACACACACATACCCACGAGGAGGTGCTGAAAAGTTCTTGGCATTAAGAATCTCGCGAAAGGCATAGCTAGAGGCCCAAACTTCCAAGACTGGTGGACCGCTACAATAAGTATGGGAATCTGAGTGGAATATGTTGCATAAAATCATGATTAACTGATCCTCTTCTACTCCATTTTACCCAAAGCCACGAAGTTTACGGTACCCCCTTGCACACACACAC
>NW_026437474.1:0-288 GCF_001194135.2 Octopus bimaculoides
TACGTATATATGCATATACTCATTTACTGTTTGTTTATATATATATATATGTTCTTATACTTATTTCAGTCATTTGACTGCGGCCATGCTGGAGCACCGCCTGTGTAGTCGAGCAAATTGACCCCAGAGCTTATTCTTTGTAAGCCTAGTACTTATTCTATCGGTCTCTTTGGCCGAACCGCTAAGTTACGGGGACGTAAACACACCAGCATCGGTTGTCAAGCGATGCTGGTGGAATAAACAGACACACAAACACATACACACACATACATACATACATACATATAT
>NW_026437475.1:0-1011 GCF_001194135.2 Octopus bimaculoides
TATATATATATATATATATATTTATATACACACACAAACATATATGTATATATATTGTATAAATATACTTATATATTCATATGTATTTACGTACGCTTAAAAATCCACACACACATATATATGTATGTCTGTTTATGCCTACATTTAGAGGTGTATGTTTGTATTTGTGTATTAGTGTGCGTCCGCAATGATGTATATGTAACGTAACAGTTATTAACTATTCATCAATAATATATGATGTTTATCATTGAAGAATATACATGCACTAACATACAGCACACCCATTGCACACTTAATATATTTATAAATACTATATATGCATTTATATACGTATACATATGTATACATACTTATCCTTCGTGCTTCCGTGTAAGCTGTATGTACCCGTACATACGAACGTATTTATCACACATAAATTTTCGCATTGCTTGCACTTGGTTGACTCCTTCGACAAAAGATTAAAGAGAGGAGGGAATTTTTTAACACAACTAAATCATCGCTTAACAGTGTTCACACACGCGCGCACACACTCACACGCACGCACGCACGCACGCACAAATTCTAGTTTTCGTTGCGCAAATCTAGTTTACAAACTTCATAGTCTCTTCGTTGATTATAGGTTTCTTAATACATCATAAGTCATTGCATGTTTGTTGATCATTGGGACACTAATTCTGGTAAGGGCTATTGTTGTTTGAGGGTTACTCTGTTATGGAAATTTGTGGCTGATATATATGTATATATACGTTGTTCGAAAAAAGTTCGTTTTCTGTTTTCGTCTTTATATTTTCGTTTCTCATTGTTTAACGCTTTTTTTTTGTGATATCCTGTACCCATATATGCATGTATGTATACATATAGATGTATGTATATAGTTATATGTATGGATATATGCATATGTTTATATATTATTCATATTATATTCACCGCCAAAATTCCGTGCATTGTACCTAACGGTTTCTGTGTGTTTTAGATGGCTTATAAACACCTTCCACACTGCAATTGCATATA
>NW_026437476.1:0-223 GCF_001194135.2 Octopus bimaculoides
TGTCTTTTTTTTTCCTTTTCTCTCCTCCGATGTCTATCTGTTTCTTTCTCTCTTTTGCTGTCTATTCCTCGTAACACATTAACTTATAACGTAAATTATACCCACATGTATACATATACACGCCTATTTGTTGATTATGTATCGATACGTTTATGAATGTATTTCCGTATACATCACCTGTATCTGTGGGCGTGCGTGTTTGTATGTATGTGTGTATATATAT
>NW_026437477.1:0-2218 GCF_001194135.2 Octopus bimaculoides
ATATATATATATATATTTATATATCCATATATATGTATATATGTAGACATACATATACATATGCATGTGTGTGTATATATATATATATACACACACAGATTCATACACACATACTTATACATACATGAATGTTTATACACACATACATATACATGCACACATACACACGCACACACAGACAGAGAGATCCATATGCATATACATGCCTACATATCTATAGGTTAACCATACAACAGGAGCAATGCTCGTGATTTCACGAGACCCCCCGAGACTAATGATAAAGATATGTTCCTTGTCGTTGATATTATTGTTCTTCTTATTAGTTGATTGCTATTATAGTTGTTGTCGTCATTGTTTTCAAACCGTTGTTAACCCTAATCGAGCAGACGATCAAAAGCGTTCCAGTGGTGACCACCACAGTTTATAAACCAGGGAATCGGAATCTGCAGCGTTCGTCTGTCATGGTTGATCCTGTATCTACGACCGGAACATTCTTCTTCAGGAGTACAACCGTGGGCAATATTGTTTTATGGAAATCTGTCAGTTTCTCAGCCACGGGTACAACTCTGTCGCCATTGCCGCACCGATGACATTCGACCAGGAGTATAGCAAAGGCCCAAACAGCTTCGTAAGCAGTGTTGTCTGCAGCAAACGCAGATCATGCAGGGCCGGATCAAATACCAAAAGGCAATTTGTGCTAAACGAATCGGGCGATATGTTGTGTTCTTGAGCAGAATTCTTTCATTTCGCGTTGCTTCAGTCCACTCAGCTGTAAATGGGCAACTTTGCGACGGATTGGTATGATCTCTGTCAGTTTATATGCCATGGCAACCGGATGACCGGTCCTATGAGTCCTAGGGCTCGGCACAGTAATGTCCAAAAGACTAAATTTCCTCTTTACTTTTCTGTAACATCGCTTCTTGTTTTGTAAAGTCTGTTTTAGTTCTTTGTACTCCATTTTATAAAATAACAACTTGCTCTTTTACCTCCCCATCCTCCTCCTTTTCCTCCCCTTTTTTCTCCTCTTTTTCCTGTTCCTCTTCTTTCTCCTCCTCTTCGTCTTCCTCCTTCTCCTCTTCCTCCTCTAATTCTCATCCCCTCTTCTTCCTGTTCTCTTTCTTCCTTCTACTTCATTCTTCGTTCTTAAAATTTATTCACGTTCTCTTTTTCTTCTTTTCTTTCCTCCGGCTTCAACCTTCTTTCAATACGTTCTCAATATTCTTTCCTTCTTCTTCTTTTTCTTCTTTTCCTCCTCCTCCTCCTCCTCCTTTTATTCTTCCTTCGTCTCCACCTACTTCTACTCCTTGTTCTTCTTTTTTCCTCCTGTTAACCTATTCCTCTATTCTTTCTTTTACTTCCATTTAACTCTTCTTAAAAGCATTTTTTGCAAGTAGAGTGTTTCTCTTGCTTTATCTAAAAACTTACCCAATATTCGTTCGAAGCCCACCAAGTATTCTTTCTATCTCACAAAAAGAAAAAACTGAACGTTATTATTATTATTATTATTATTATTATTATTATTATTATTATTATTATTATTATTATTATTATTTTTTATTATTATTAGTTTTATTATTTATTATTATTATTATTATTATTATTATTATTATTATTATTATTATTATTATTATTATTATTATTATTGCAGCCATACTAAATGCTATTGCATTTTTTTGTTTCTAGTATGTATTCCTGGTTTTTATGTGCTTGTGTGTAGGTACTGTTTTTCTTTTCTCTTTTTCTTGTGATTTTCTTCTATAAAAACAAATGCGTTTTGTACTCTCGAACCATCCGTTTCCTTCCAATGTTTCACAGAAGACATATATCTCCCGCCATTAATTCAACGCCAACTTTAACCTTAGTGCACCTACAATGTTATTAGTTCATAAATTCACTTTAACGTCCATATTTCCGCCAGGATCCCTCTCTGTCTTTCTCACACACACACACACACACTATCTCTCTCTCTCTCTCTCTCTCTCTCTCTCTCTCTCTCTTTATCTCTGTCTGTTTGTCTATCTGTCTATCCATTTGTCTGTCTGTCCATCCATCTATCTATCTATCTATCTATCTATCTATCTATCTATCTATCTATCTATCTATCTATCTATCTGTCTGTCTGTCTGTCTGACTGACTGTCTGTCTGTCTGTCTGTCTATTTATCTATCCATACACACACACACACATACATATCTATAACTGCTTATTAATCTATTTT
>NW_026437477.1:2312-4536 GCF_001194135.2 Octopus bimaculoides
TATATATATATATATATATATATATATATTTATCTACCTGTTTATATCTATCTGTCTGTGTCTTTGTTTGTCTGTATCTACCCACAATTATTTCTAGTTTGCATTTTCACGCTCCATTTATGAAAAATGCTAAAATTAACTTAACCATTGTCCTTCTTTCTTTAGCTGAATATTAATTCTAGTTAGTTCTTTTATTACTCCCTGAATTATACACATCATTGCTCCTTCGTGTGAACGGTGTCCCTGACCTGCCTAACGTTAGGGACTG
The DNA here is from genome assembly GCF_001194135.2 of Octopus bimaculoides. Classification (NCBI taxonomy): domain Eukaryota; kingdom Metazoa; phylum Mollusca; class Cephalopoda; order Octopoda; family Octopodidae; genus Octopus; species Octopus bimaculoides. Next base: position 2,581 of record NW_026437477.1, read on the forward strand.
TATCCTCTCTAACGAAATATATTTAATCAGCTCCCTAACCTTCCATCACCGATACAGTATTCACACATGCAATAGGGGTAAAGATAGAACGGCGTTGACAGAACAAAAGTTTGTCTCAGGTCACGGGGAACCTTCTGTATATTGAACAGTGCTACATTGTCCAGTAAAGCCCCTTGTGGGCTTCTGTTCGTCACTGTCGACCAAGCATCTACACATACATTGTGCAACCCTGCACAAAATTTTTTGAAGGAAGACTGGTACTTACCCGTGCATGCAATTCCCCCCCCCCCTCTACGCCTCTGATGTTTATCCAACGAAAAAGCCATCGATTTGGACCGATACAACCTGGCACCACTATTATTGAACGCGTTATCAGAACTCGAAGAGCTGAAACAGATGATGGCAGTTCTTCATATCCGAAGATCATGGGGAAGAAAGAGACCGCCTCCGCCTGCATTCAGAGTTGAGGCTTCGAGAGCCAGTACCATCCAGTTCCATCCAGTAAGTGCAGGCTGCGTAATAAGGAAGAGAAATCCATTATGCGAATAATAAGGTTCCGCGGTACTTTGACTCAGAACGAATATAGACGCAGACACGACTGTATGTCCAAGGCACTACACTGGGGCATATTACAGCGAAGATCACAGAGAGGATTCAAAGTAGGAAGAAAATGGGACGAACATCAACCAGAAAGTGCAATAGAGAACGACTAGAACAAGATTTAATGGGACATGCGACCAGATATTGTGATTCAGGACAAGGGGGAAAAAGGGTGCATCGTCATAGATGTGTCTATATCTGCGGACATGAATATAGGGGTCAAGTAGGAGAAAATAGGAAAATATCAGGGTTTCGCTATGGAAATTCGACGACTGTGGAGGGTTTCAACAAAAGTAATCTCCGTTGTTATAGGTGCCCTAGGCACTGTCATCAAAAGACTTAACAGCTCCCTTACAGAGAATGGTGTAGTTACAAGTGTTGCATTCATTCAGTAATCTGCTCTATTGGGAACAACAAGGACTGTAAGAAAGGTCCTCGATATTTAAGGTAACTGGTTGTGACTCTGTATCAAGGGCATTGATTCTGAATGTAAAACATTCGTACACACCATGGATAATAATAATAATAATAATAATAATAATAATAATAATAATAATAATAATAATTTCTACTATAAGCACAAGGCCTGAAATTTGGTGGCGAGGGAGCTAGTCCATAACATCGACCCCAGTTCAGAATAAGGGTTCAAATTTTGGCACAAGGCCAGCAATTTTGGGGGTGGAGGTAAGTCTATTACATCGACTCCAGTATTCAACTGGTACTTATTTATCGACCCCAGAAGGATGAAAGGCAAAATCGACCTCGGCGGAATTTGAACTCGGAACGTAAAGACGGACGAAATACCGCTAAGAATTTTGTTCGTCGATTCAGCCATCTTAACCAAAATTCTTCATATTGCTAATCAGTTCTTTATTGGCCGAAGGGAGACGGACAGAATGGTGGATGCGGAGGGGGTGGGGTCTGATATTACACGGACAAATTATATAAACGGAGTCTGGGTGGAGACTACGTAAATCGTAGGGAGACGGATATTAATATGATTTATTGATATTTCTGTGTCACCGACATGTACATCCTGTCGTTCAATGCGCATGTCAAGTAATTTCCTCTCTCACTTCCGCTTGCGTGACAAGTAAAGAAAATAGGCACAGGTCCCACCCATATATGTGACAGAGAAACAATAGGTGGCGCTGTTAGGAGACAAGGAGAGGAAGAATGAAACGATAATTCTGCCTAATTCGGAGTTGTGTATGTGTGTGTGTGTGTGTGTGTGCACGAATATATATTTGTGTGCATATATGTATATGTATATGTGTATGTATATATATATATGTGTGTGTGTGTGTGTGTATATACATAAATATATACGTACATATGTACAGATATATATATATA
>NW_026437477.1:5369-8052 GCF_001194135.2 Octopus bimaculoides
TATATACAAAAACAGAGCGCACTCTATTGTTTTTGTGTGTGTGCGTGTGTGTGTGTGTGTGTGTGTGTGTGCTTATCTGCATGCCTGTACTCACAAATACGTTCAAGAATGAAAAGCGGTTATGCACGCATGATTACTCGCTGCAAGTAAAACGGTATCCATCCCCACAACACACACACACACACATACACACACACACAGACACACACAAAATCACACACACACGCGTGTAAAATATACTCAGCGAATTTTCTCCCAAGTGAGATGGCAGACATTACGTAAAGGGGGTTTTTGTCATTGGTGACAAATGGTAACAGATTGTTGCGTTTAGGAAGCAATCCGCATCAGACAAAGACATCATCATTATCAACATCATCATCATCTTGATCATCATTATCAACATCATCATCATCGTCATCATCGTCGTCATCTTCAACATCCTTATTCCCATGTTTTTAGCGTACGATCTCTTCACCCCCATTGTTGAACTGCCTGAGAAAGCTTTTGAAAATCACCGAGCAAGACAAGTCCCAGACACGAAGGTCCTCTCCCGAGCTGATCTGCCAAGCATTTACTCATTGCTGAGGAGGGCACAGGTCAGCTGGGCAGGCCACTTTGCTCGAATGCCTGACACACGACTCCCCAAGAGACGGGTTTACAGCGAACTAGCAAAAGGCAAGTTGCACACAAGGCGGACAGAAAAAGCGCTTCTAGAAAACACTCAAAGGTCACTTGAAGTGCTTTGCGATCAACCCCGATACTTGGGAAATACAAGCACGGGACCGCCCTGCCTGGCGAAGCTGCACCAACAGAGGCTACCACCTCCTACGAACAGAACAGGATGGCATGAGGACAAAGTAAACGCGAACTGAGCAAGTCCATAGTCAACTCCTTGCCTTTAGTCCAAGCAGACCACCACTGCGGCAGAACCTTCTGAGCATGCATCGGACTAATCGACCACTGTCGGACACACTGTGACCCTGGTCATCGTCGACAATGACGGACGAACATTGTTATTGTTATTATTATTATGCTGTTTACTTTCAAACTGCATGTTTGTTGCAATCACTTGCCGAGACAAACCCAGCGCCCTTGGCCAAGTAAGTTAAGAGACGTTCGAATATGACTGAAAGCTTGGGGAGGGGAAGTGGCAGGGGCAGTAGCGAAATGTTATATTATTATTATTATTATTATTATTATTATTATTATTTCAGTTTCCGACTACCAAATCCACTCACAAGGCTTTGGTCGGCCCGAGGCTATATTAGAAGACACTTGGCTAAAGTGTCACGCAGTGGGACTGAACCCAGAACCATGTGGTTGGTAAGCAAGCTACTTACCACACAGCCACTCCTGCGCCTAGTATGTTAACTAAGTGACGTGAAAGTTATCACTAGATGGTGCTTAGTACATGTCACTTTGACTTCTCCCCCCCCACACACACACACACATATACACCTTCCCTCCCCCTACCAAAAGAAGGTGAAGTGGACTAACCCATTTCTTTCGTCAATGATATTTTTTCATGTCACCCTGCCATTTGTTCTAATATGAACCCCTTTCTTGTAAATTCTTGTTGTTGTTGCAGTTGGCCTCAGTCTTTTCTGATGTACTTCTCTCATCGTCTCTCTCTTTATCTCTCTCTCTCTTTCCTTTCTCTTTCTGTCTGTCTGTCTCTCTTTTCTTTCTCCTTCTCCAACCACCGACAAACTCGTATTGGTTTCATATAACATGTTCAACAGCACATCCCGTGAAATACCCAGCTCAGTGTTTTTTCCTTCCCATGTCCCGTTTCGTAACGACCGAATGATTATATAAAGTACACACACACATACATACATACATTCATACATATGCATATATATTTGTATTATGCATATATGTATGTATATGTATATATATATATATATATATATATATATACATATGTATTTATATACATATATATATATGTATGTACATACATATATATGTATGTATATATGCATGCACGTGTGCGACACACCTTTTCTTTCGTTCACACACGCCCTCTGCATTCTCGATACAGATACCCGCCTTTCTCTGCTGCCCGTCCATCTCGTCCCCTTCTGTCTTCTCCAAATTTCTCAAGACATTAACCTTCGCTAATAAAAAAAACCTGTGACTCGACTGAATTCCAGTCGCAGCAAGGGATTGGTAACATTACGACACCATCGACATTGCACCACCAAAGAGTAATTGTACGTGTTAAGAAGTGCAAATGCCTGAGTGTGTGCTTATGCATACATATATATGTTTATATATGTCGATCTAATAACTGTTTATAAAAACATAAAAAGTATCCATCCCATGTTATTCCAAATTACGGAATCTCTTGGCAAGCAGCTACAGGCAAATAACGACGTGCATTATAACAGAACCAAGAGAAACAGAGTTTGTTGAGCGAGGTACCTTTCGAAAAATCACCTGACGAGACACATCTGCACTGAATGATGCACCATAACCAGTCGTATAGTAGTATCTCACCCAAAAGGGATCGATAAAAGATGGGTCGAAACGGTCGTAGTGTTTGATAAAGAATCTCGTGAATTCCATTATATCTTTCATTTGTTTTATATATATACATATATATATATATGTGTGTGTGTGTGTGTGTATGTATATATATCTATATCTATATCTATCTATCTATCTATCTATCTAT
>NW_026437478.1:0-309 GCF_001194135.2 Octopus bimaculoides
AGCAAGACACTTTATTTCATGTTGCTCCAGTTCACTCAGCTGTAGAAATATGTTGCGACATCACAGGTGCCAAGCTGTATCGTCCTTTGCCTTTCCCTTGGATAACATTGGTAGCGTGGAGAGGAGAAGCCGGTATGCATGGGCGACTGCTGGTCTTCCATAAACAACCTTGCCTGAACTTGTGCCTGGGAGGGTAACTTTCTAGATGCAATCCCATGGTCAGTCATGACCGAAGGGGGTCTCATATCATCATCATCATTACTATCATCCTTTAATGTCTGCTGAAACAAATAAAAGAATATATATATA
>NW_026437479.1:0-337 GCF_001194135.2 Octopus bimaculoides
TATATATACATATATATATATATATTTATATATACATATATATATATATTATATATATACATATATATATATTTATATATACATATATATATTATATATACATATATTATATATATTTATATATACATATATATATTATATATACATATATATATTATATATACATATATATATATATTTATATATACATATATATATATATTTATATATACATGGCACGTTCGTGCTGGTGGCACGTAAAAAGCACCCACTACACTCTCGGAGTGGTTGGCGTTAGGAAGGGCATCCAGCTGTAGAAACTCTGCCAAATCAGATTGGAGCCTGGTGTAGCCATCTG
>NW_026437479.1:347-529 GCF_001194135.2 Octopus bimaculoides
CCAGCTGTAGAAACTCTGCCAAATCAGATTGGAGCCTGGTGTAGCCATCTGGTTCACCGGTCCTCAGTCAAATCGTCCAAACCATGCTAGCATGGAAGGTGGACGTTAAACAATGATTATATATACATATATTATATATATTTATATATACATATTATATATATATATTATATATATATATA
>NW_026437480.1:0-191 GCF_001194135.2 Octopus bimaculoides
CCCACCCTTTAAAACTGGTCCCACGAGAGAGGAGTCACCACACACTTATTGCTATAATTCCTATTATTAAAACTAAGATGATTGATTAGTTAAATAACAAACTGATACAATTTGTGCCAGCATTGCAAACCAGATGGTAATAGATTGATAGCGTGTGTGTGTGTTACTTCAGATATCTAATGGTTTCTGTA
>NW_026437480.1:410-666 GCF_001194135.2 Octopus bimaculoides
GTGTGTGTGTGTTTGCAGGCTTGGCTGTATACTTAAGAAGCTTGCTTTCCAGCCATGTGATTTCAGATTCATCCTTGTTGCAGGACACCTTTGGCAAGTGTCCTCTACTAGAAGTCCAAGCTGTCCAAAGTCCCAGTCTTAGAGAAAATAAGCACTGGGGTAGAATTTTTCAGCTAAACCCTTCATTGCAGTACCTGAGCATAGCCTCAGTCCAGTGACTGGAACAAGTAAAAGAATGAAAGAAGATATATATATA